>NW_024581133.1:11250089-11334762 GCF_017639235.1 Corvus kubaryi | reverse complement strand
CTGCTCCAGCAGTCCCGGCTGCTCCAGCAACCCCGGCTGCTCCAGCAACCCCGGCTGCTCCAGCAACCCCGGCTACTCCAGCCTCAGCCCCAGCTCCGGCTCCAGCCCTGCTTTGCCACTAGATGGCACAGGCCATTGAGAAATGTTTAGCTTCCTCAATATCCCGTGTTTTCCCAGAGCCCACTGCCCTGGTTTGGGATGTAGCCGCAGACACCTAAAGCTTGCAGCACGGAAAAAGGGGAGAAATCCTTGCTGAGCCGGGGGATGGATGGCTCCGAAACACACAGGTGCTGCACTCCTCTGCTTCAACACCTTGCCCAGCGTCATGTCACTGGCAGGAACAGCAGGGAAATCTCTGCCGAGCTGCCAGCCAGGACACCCTGGCTCAGATATTACAAAGCCCTTCTAAAGTTAATTTTCACGGTGCAAAATCCCAAATTAACAGGTGAGTACGAAGCTGGTTGTTTTGGTTTTGTGTTTGGTTTTGTTTTTTTTTTTTTCCTATTAATTCTACAAATTCCAGACTTCACATGCACGAGTTGGACCCGGGGCTTGGTGTGAGACAGGTCCTGAGTGTCACACCTGAGTCACTACCTGGCCACAGCAAAGGGGAGCAGAACTGCCCTGGCTCTGAAATGCTTTGTCCTGGATGTGCAGCCAGTCCCTCTCCCAAGGGAGACAGGCAATAGCATTCCTTTGCTATCGGTCTGGATTTCCAAGAGAATTCCCCCCTCCCTCTGCTCCCAGACCCTGCTCCCACCTCCCAGAGACCTTCTCAGGATCAAGTTTTACCAGAGAATGAATTTCCAAGCCACATGGATTCATGGAAAATTCATTCCAAAGCTCGTGCCTGAGTTCTACCCAGCATCTAAGTGTTCATCTGACCCGGGACTGGGGCTGCTGCTGTGGTCAGTCCCGTTCAGCCTAGCACTGACTGTTCCCCAAAATACTTCTGGGAACTTCAGACAACCCTAAAATAAATTTTAAATTAACTTCATAAGTTAATTTCATCTTTTCATTCAGTCAGCTCCCTGCTGACATCCTGGCAGTGTGTGCACTGCCCCGAGCTATTCAGAGTTTGCAGGGAAATGCAGACAGGGTATGGTGCTACTTCCAAACACCTGACAGCAGCTGAGTGGCACATCCAGGTGTTGCCAATGTTATGGGTTTGAAACTTGTAAATACTGCAAAGTAGAAACAGCTTTCTCCTCCATGTGGAAATGAAAGGGAAAAAAATAGGATTTGATTGGATGTGTTTTGGATTTTTTTTTCCTTTGTCTCTCTATAAGCACAGCCAGCACCCAAATATTTCCCTTTGCCAGTTTTGCTTTACAGGACTGAAGGAAAATGTGCATTTTGGGTGATTTCCATGAAGGCCATGTCCCAGGGCAGTAGCTCTGCCATCCCTGCACCACCTGCATTTGCCTCCCCAGGACAGGGCTGTTCCACCCTGACTCTGCTCATCTGTCCCTTCCAGCTCAAACTTTTCATCTCCTCTTCCCTCCAGCCCCAGTTCAGCCTCTGACCCGAGTCCTGTGGGCAGGAGCAGCTCTCTGGATCTTTCCACACGTTTTTTTCTCAGACCCAGCAGCCTGCAAAGGTCTTGGCAGAGCGGCTTCCCTGGCTGAATTTAGGGCACCCTCTGAATCTCGCTGTGATCCAGGTACCCAAGCTAAGCCCCACTGCTGGATTCTGCCCAAACCTGGCCTCGGGAGAGCACAGGGTGGATGAGGATCTCCCAACGCACTCTCTGGGATGGCTTTTTCTCTGAATTCCTGGCACCAACCACCCTTGCATTTAAAAGCAGCCTCCATGCATACGTATCCATCAATTACTTATGCATAACATCTCAGTGAGCACAAGAATTGGCTCATTTGAGCCCAGTAAACAAACACTGAGTAACCGAATTCCTGATATATCTGCTCTTCAGCTCCATTTGCATCACTAAAACAAGGCAAAACAAAATACACCAGCCCATCACTGCTGGAGCTCAGAGTCCCTCTGGACTCGGCTCAGAAGAAAATTCACCCAGTAACTCTGGGCCGTGCTGTAAATCAACATCTTTTCTGAAGGGTTTTTGCACTTCCTGATATTTGGCTGTAGAGCAAAGAAGCCCTGAGCAAACCAGGCTGGAAGGTTCTTGGTGATGCTCTGGTTCTACTTTGGGGTGATTGTGGGGCTGGGTAACTCTGAGACAGCCCAGCAGAGCTTTGAGGACTCTGCAAGCTTTGGAAAGCAATGAAAATATTGATTTCAGGCACCTGAAGAGCAATGTTTGCAGATATTCTGGACTCACAGCTAGAAATTCTTCCATGTTCAAAGTGCAAATCCTCTTTAATAGAAAATAGCTTGGATCAAATGTGTTTCAGGTTACAGCTAGGTTTTGAGTTTGTTTTGCTTTTTAATAACCCTCCTGCCAACACCATCCAGTGCCCCGTGAGAAATGTTTGTGGCATTAATTGCAAGTGAAAAAAAAAAGGGGGGGGAGCAGCAATCCAAACCAAAGTCTGCCTGGAAAGTCTTGAGAGGCTTTAAAGGAGAAAAATCAAACAAATGGTTTGCAAGCTGCACTGGTTCCTTTTGGTGCCTCTGTGTGGAAAACATTCAGCACCTCCTGCCAGGTGTGCCAGGGGTGGAATTGTTCCCCGTGAGGGTGGTGAGGCCCTGCCCAGAGAAGCTGTGGCTGCCGCTGGATCCCTGGGAGTGTCCAAGGCCAGGTTGGACAGGGCTTGGA
The DNA here is from genome assembly GCF_017639235.1 of Corvus kubaryi. Classification (NCBI taxonomy): domain Eukaryota; kingdom Metazoa; phylum Chordata; class Aves; order Passeriformes; family Corvidae; genus Corvus; species Corvus kubaryi. The sequence continues at coordinate 11,332,028 of NW_024581133.1, read as the reverse complement.
GCATCCTGGGATAGTGGAAGGTGTCCCTGCCCGTGGCTAGGGGGTGGCACTGGATGAGCTTTAAGGTCCTTCCAACCGAAACCAGTCTGGGATTCTCTGAAATGGCACCTGAAGGCTGAATAGACACCCAGAGAAGGGGGGCACTGCTCATGGGGTGGCTCTTATTTCACCTGCCTCTCCAACAACATTTTCACAGCAATGTAATTGCACAGACAGCAAATGCAGGGACTGAGGAAAATCAAAGAACAGGGGATTAGAAATGACACAGCGTCAGAAACCTGGAATTCCATTAGCAAGCAGGGCAGAGCATTCATTAGAAACACGTTTTTTTGAGTCACAAATGAATTTCTGGTGCTTGAACTGAATTCATCAGTAAATTGTAGAAGCAATTATCACAGGATGGTGCTGGATCCCCTCAGTCAGCACTGCCCTCAGTGCTGCCCGCAGGTCCCTTCTGCAGATCCCAAGGCTGGGGCTAAACAACAGCACAAGGAACAGAACAGCAATTTCTGCAGCTTTGCATTTGGAACCAATTTGCTCCAATATTTCCCCACTGCAGTCACTGTCTGGGCTGCACAAACCCTCGGGAGAGCAGCTGGAGTGGGACTGCAAACTGCACTGCTTCCATCCCCGTGTTTGGGATGCAGGCAGGTTGGGATCTCTGACCAGCTGTGCACAGCAGCCACTGTGGGAAGATCTCAACCCACCATGGAAACCCCGCAGCAAACACAGGGAGATCAGAATTTAAGTGTTTCACTGCTGCCCATGATCCCGAATCCTTGCCCATCCTCCATCCCACCCTGTCCATCGCTGCCCACCACAAGCACCAGGCATCTTCCAGCCCATCCCAGCTCTGTGCAGCGCTTCCTTAGCCATCATCCAAAGGAAGGATTGAATTGGGGGAAGGCTCAAACCCAGCTTTTCCAGCAGATTCCTGTTGGAGCCAGAGCAGGGAGATGCTGCAAAGGCCCCGTCCTCAGGCCACAAGCCCCCTTTTATTTTCATTTCTTTTCAGTAAAGCCAAAAGGAAAGAAAAGGCACAATAAAGGGAGATGTGAACCTCTCCCGAATGGGTTATTCTCAGCCAGTTCCTCTCAGATTTTCCCCTGCTGAAGCGTTGGAGAGGGAAAAGGGGCTTTGCACCAAGCCCGGCTGCGGGGCCAACGCTTTCCGTGGAGATGAAGGTGATGGCTGGGAGCACCACCAGTGTTGGGATTATTATTTTCTTAATTGATGCTGCCAAACATGGAATCATTAAGGCTGGAAAAGATCTCCCGGGTCGTCGAGTCCAACTGTTAACACAGCACTGCCAAAAAACTGTTGCCTGTTTTTTAACCAAAATAAGGTGGGACACACACAGGGAGCCTTGAGGGAAAGGACATCTCCCTTTTGCACGAGAACCAAGCGTGGGAGATGTTGGTCCATCACTAATCTGTGCCACAAGAGCCTGACCTAAGCTCTGACACCTCAGAGACCATCGACACCCACAGTTCAACCAGCACAAGGGGAAACTGAGGCACGTGAAAGCAAAGTTATCCCCTCCAGATCCCCCAAACCCCAGCCTAGGGAGCAGCCCCAGCACCCTCTCCACAGCCAAGCTCTGATTGTTGAGAGGCTTAATAAGTTGTAACTTAAAACTGGTTTATGGCTGTACATAGGAAAAAAAAAAAAAAGCCCTGTCGTAAAGTATTTATTGCACTTCCTTTGGAAATGATGACAGTCCTCCAGTGAATGTTTTTATTGTTATTCATCATCTTTCGAGAGGGTTGGACAGCTCTGAAATACAGCTTTAATATGAGAGCCAAATGAGAAAGTGCAGATTTAAGGGAAACCTCGGCAGATCAGGTTTCACTCGGTGCCTGCAGCACTCCCAACATGTGTTTCTGATCTGCAGCTCCGCTTTGTTGTGCCCAAACTGAAACTGCATTAAATTCGCTTCGAAGGGATTGTGAAAGAGCGAGAAACACACACAAAACCCGGCTCGTTCTCCACGTGCCACTCCCGCCTAATCCATGACCTGGAGACGGAAGCAGGATTTATCCCGCCCCAGGCTGCACCCTGGCTGCAGATCCAACCTCAGCAGCACTGCTTCCCCATTTTGCCGACTTTGGGGCTGCAGGTGAAGCCTTTAATCAGAGAATCTCTTTGGGAAATTACACCAAGTTTTCCTCCTGGAAGAAAACCCTGTGCATGCCCAGCCCAGGTCACCATGCCACAAACAGCATCTTGAAGTGCAAAGCTGAGGAAAAAGGGCTCACCTGTCACAAATCTCCTCTGTCCCTTCACACCAGCTCCCAGGAAAATGGGACTGGAGTGGAAAAAACCCAGGACAACTGAAGCAACATCTTTGGGCTTAAGAAGCCATGACACACTATGGCTATTTATTAAACAGATGTGTTAATTGAAGAGTGCCTCTCTGAGAAATGAGTTGCCAAGTCCTGGAAAGAAGTTTGCCCTGGCAAAAAAAACAAATCCAGAGAAAGACAGTTCAGCAGCTCCAAGGAATCCTGTTCCATTTCATCAGCCTCTACCCATCAAAGGCAGCAGGGGGGATGCGGCGTGTGCCCCCCAGACCCAGCCTGTGCCACCCACTCCAGCAGGTGATGGCAGGAGGCAATTCCTCCACACTCATTTAAATCATGGACATGATGGATTCCTGAGCTTTATAGCTCCTATAAATACTCAAAAACATAACCCTGGTCCCCTTTCCTGTAACATCCTGCAGTGATTCTTATCAAAGCAGTATCAGAGTAGCCGAACCTGACTGGCTTTCCTGTTACCTGGATGGATGAATACAGACCTGTATGGAACTTGAGCAGAGGATTGCCTGGGTAAGGAGGAGAGAGGAAAGGGAAGGGGAAACCCTCTACCCTGCAGAGGTTTGCTTGTGGGAGTGCAGAGTGGTGGTAGGAAAATATTCCAAGTGGATCGCTCTGTGTACTACCACATCCCAATCACAGCATCCCAAACCGCATCACTCAGGTTTATCCCTGCATCCCAGCTGCACCCACCCTGGGTACCACTGCCTCCCCAACACATCACCTTGTTTATCACTTTATCCCAACCGGAGCGCCCTGGGTACCATGGTAACCTGACCACATCCCTGTGGGCACCACCCCATCCCAATGCTTTTCAGCAACCCCCAGCCCACACCACACTCCCCAAAGCCCTCAGCTCTTTGCCCTGGTTTCCCAAAGGCCTGTCCCTGCTGGTGCTGGGGGAGGGAGGGTTCCCTGGATGGCCCTGAGCAGCAGATGCTGGGCAGCCCCAGCCCACTGTCTGTTTTCACTTTGTTCAACAGCTGCCCTTTGGATCCTGCTACTTCCCAGGCTGTGGACAGTGGGGCCAGCACAGGAAACACAGCCAAACATTTACCTACCCCTCTTTGATTTAAAACAGCTTCAGAAGGGCTGGAAGTCTGTACATCAACATCCAGCTAATCCAACCTTTCCTCCTGCCAGAGAGAGCAAGCGCTGAAGAGTTAATGAAAATAACTCCTCTGCCCTAAAGAAATCATAGTTTGGATGTGGAGTCATGCAAACTCCAATCACCCTCACTTAACACTTGCACAGAATTATTTTAACATTTGATTTTAACTTAAATAAACATGCTCAGTGTTCCAGACAGGGGCGTGGGAGCTGCCTGCTGCTGGGCCACCAAAAAACGAGGCAGGAGGTGTCTCCCCTCCCTGGACAGGAGAGGTCAGTGGCAGCTGCACTCCTGGGGCACAGACACCACCCTGAACTCAGTAACTTTGCTGTGGCTCCACTCTGTGACAGATGAAGCTTTTTTTTAGCTAGAAATGAAAAGAAAAAGGCTGCCTGGTGCTAGCCCAGAGTTCTGCTGCACTGATGAAAAGATGCAGCTCATTCAGAGCCACCCTAGAGACATCTGCAAGACGAGACAGGCCCCGGTGACTTCTGCGTCCAGGACAGTCCCAGCCCCAGTGACCCGCTGAGAAATGCTGCCCTGATGCCCTGGCCAGCAATTTGTCCAGGGCTTTTTTGGGAAGAAGAGGGGTGGAGGGCTCATCTGGCTGCCCCTGGGACTGGGCTGCTGGGAGGGCAGGTCTCGCCTCCCATCTGGGCCCAGGCTCCAAGTGGAGCCAGTCGGTCTGACGGCCACTGGCTCTTCCTTGCTTATAAATGCCGAGAACATCAGATAATCCGGGGAGGTCGGGGTCAGCTGCTGTCACTGCTTTATCTCAGCCCTGGAGCAGCTCTGCATGTGTCCCAGCACCAGCCTCTGCCTCTTTATGCTCAATATTATTTCAAAAATACCTCCTTTATTAGCTCTTCTCACACAATTCTGCTACAACCCAAAGGGAAAAGGCTACAGCTGAGTGAGCACCAACCCAGGAGATTTCTATATTCTCCCTGACTCTACACAAGAGCAGGAATCCTGCTTCCCTCCCATCTCCCAGCCCTGCTCTTTGCAAACAAGAACTTGCTCATAAAACTTAAGGTCAGGCCCTTGGCTCATCTCATCCTCCCTGCTTCATCTCGCAGAGTTACTTTGCTTCACAGCATCCTCCCTGCTAGTTCAGGCAGAAGGTGACTGAGCTCTGCTGAGCCCAATAACTGCTTGATTTAAGTACTTTTTCCAAAAGGTGGAGGTGTTTGTGCTGCTACAACTCTGCTGGCAATTCCTCCAGGAGGGACAGCCTAAAGCCAGGGGCTGCAGAGGGATTTTTTTTTAGGGTGCAGATTACCTGGTGAAGCTGTTTTTCCCAGATCCTGTGGGTTTCACACATCCTTTCTCCATGCAAGCATGAGAGAATAATTGCTGTTTATTGGGTTCTTTTTTGTTTGTTTGGTTTTTAAAGACTCTCGTGCTCTTTAAAACCTTGATATGGATTTTTTCCAGTGTTGAGATGAACTTTTTGGGAGTACCCTGACCTATCCTGCCTGGCTGGCAGGGGGTGATGCACTTTCCCTGGACATATGGGAACCACAGCTTTAAATTTTGCATTGGACTGAGTGGATATTTAGAAGGGCCAAAGCTGAAAAAAAACAGGAAAAAAAGATCCCAGGCTGCCCCAGCAGAATGAAAACAAGCATCCAAACCTTGAAAAATTTCACAAAACCCCCAGAATTGTAATTCTGCAGCCACCTGTGCTGCAGCATCACTTCTCTCCAACCAGTGCCTGTTCTATAAACTACTGCAAAGAGAAGAAGGAAAGCCAGGTTGGTGTCTGGGGTCAGAGTCACTCCAGCACCCACTTTTAATGCTTTTTCCTGAAAACAGTCAGAACAACATGTTTTTCACTCTCTGAGCAGGACCTGCATTCCCACATGAGCTTTTCCAGGAGTCATTGGTGAAAACCAATCCTCACATGACCCAAAAACCTCCTGAAGAACAGGCGAGGGGCAACAAGCAGAGGACAAGCCCAGGGCTACAAGTTGGAGGTGCTGCAGCTCATCCCCTCCCCAGAATCCAGATTATAAATTCATCTCTGCCACATTCAGCCAGGGTTATCCAGGGAATCTGGAGCAGAGCTGAGCTCTCCCATGTGGCTCAGGCACTATCACCAGCATCCCTTCCCTCCCACAAACCCAGATCCTGGACAGATAAGAAACAATTCAAAAATATTTATAGCATATAAAAGCCAAAGGCACATTTACAAGCAGAAAATCAGGACTGAAATAAAGAGAGGAAGAGCTGAGCTAAGGGGGAACAGCAGGATTGGAACACAGTGGTACCCAGGCCTGCATGGAAAGAAAACCTCTGGGCCCAAATCCCACATCCAGGGAACCTGTGCTCCAAGGAAACCTTTTTTCTTCTGAGCAATTCAGCACAGACCTGCTGCCCCCCATCAGCTCCCTGCCCGATGTTCTTGCTTTTTATGCTGTTAAACATCTTTGTTTGCACTGTTTTTCCCGGGATAAGTAAGAACAGGGCTGGGCAGGACACTCGGGATCTGCAGCCAGTGGGAGGGCAATGCTTTTGCTCCCAGGATCTCCCGTGCACCAGCTGCCTGCATGCACATTCACTGCTTGGAAGAGATTTCCCCTGGAAATTGGCACAAAATCTGATTGCCACAGGATTTTTCCTTCTTTAAATAAACAGTGCAATGTGTGATAATTGCACTCTGTGGCTGGAAACTTCAAATGGCCAAATGCAGAATTTGGGGGATTTGTCACGTCAGCACTGGAACAGATGAAAAATTCACCTGGAGCAGTGGATGTGCTACATCCCAGGGAGGGTGTACCCCTTTATTTTTCCAAAGGGATCATTCCTGAAGGAAGCAGGGCTTTGTTGCTCTGCTTAGGTGCAACTTGTCCCCAGTGGCTGCAGTTTTTACAAGGCTGAAGGGCACTTGGGCACACAACCCTCTGTGGGCATTTTTGGGGTGAAACCTCCTCTCTGCAGCATTTGAATATATGATAAGCAGGCAAGTACTTCCCAAAAAAACCCTCTTTGTGCTGGGAACCTTCCCCCTGCCCATCAGTGTGGCCACAGTGAACAGATGGGCTCCTGGCTGAGGCTGCTCCAGTGAGGAGCTGATGCTTTGGCCTGGGCTGGAAGAGCCCAAGGCTCCATCCTCCCCCTGCAGCTCCTTGCTGGAAGCAGATGGCAGAGGACTTTGCATTTCCATTGCAGTCAGGCGTGAAGGAGAGCGTGCACTTCACTAACAAGAGATCAGCTACTATTTATCTTACACGGGTGACTGCACAGGGGAAATAGCACCGAAGAGAGGTTTAAACCTTATTCCTCACCCAACCACTTCTCCCAAACAGCAGTTGGGAAATGAGCAGAGCTCGGAGAATAAAAAGGAGAACATTTTACAGACATGCACGTTCTCAAACTGCTCTCATTTCAGAAAGTTAAGCCCCTTTTTTATATTAAAATAGGGAAGGGAGAAGTTGTTTATCTTGCATCACTTTAAAAAAACATTTTATCCCTGCTGTGGGTCCTCCAGTGGCAGTTTAGTTTTTATTTCTTTGTTTATCACCAAGTCCCAAGACATTTGTTCAAGTTGCCCCAAGTAAGGGCTTTTTACGAAACCAGCCCCGGATCCGCAGGTGCAGCAATTCCCTCACCCAGGGGTCACCCCATAGCTCCCATTATTGCTGTCAATGCTTCCTCAGAGCCCAGCAGGATGGGGCTGGTGGAGGATGCTGATGGATGGGGCTGTGGGCAGGAGGGAAATACCTGCTGCCGGTGCCTGGCCCCGGGCCAGCCTGCGGGATGCAGAGGGAGCAGGGAGGGACAATGGCAGGAAGTTGTTGATCAGTGACTCGCCGCTTGCTAACGACATTCGCTTCCTTTATTTCCCTTTATTTCCCACCTTTCACTACCTCGGTGCAGTGACAGCATCAGCCTGGCTGCCACTGCCACACCACAGCCTGGGAGAGTGGGGCTGAGAGCAGGATTCCAGTGGAGAGAGCAGCTTCTTAAAAAAATCCTACAAATCCTACAAAACAGGCAAAGGTGCTGGATCTAGACTGGATTTTGGTTTTGCAGGGAAGCGATACCCCAAAGTACAGACACAGTGCCAGCTCCTGCCACAGCAAAAGTGCCCTGGAATAAAGTCCCTGTGGCACAGGGACACCAATCATGGATTATCCTGAGCTGGAAGGTACCGACAGGGATCATCGGTCCAGCTCCTGGCCCTGCACAGACAGTCCAACAGTCCCACCCTGTGCATCCCTGAGAGCGTTGTCCAAACACTCCTGGAGCTCTGGCAGCCTTGGGAACGTGACCATTCCCTGGGGAGCCTGGTCAGTGCCCCAGCACCTCCTGGGGGAAGAACCTTTTCCTAAAATCCCACCTAACCCTCCCTGACACATCTTGATCTTCACGGTGAGATCATTGCCATGGGGTCAGGGGCTTACAGGGGAACTGGGAAAGGTTTTAAACCTTTTCCACAATTCAAGCCCTGGTGCTGAGTTTGATCCGTGATAAATCCTATTTACCATCCCAAGAGACTTGGAGGAGCACAGACAACCTTGCCAACAGGTTAACCATTCACTGAGAGCAGAAGTTTGTGGAAGACAGAGATGAAAAAAAGAACATAAAGCAATATTATTACCTTAGGTATCATCTCCTTTTGATCTGGCTCAGACTCACACACTACAGGATACACAGTTGTGATATCAGGCAAAAAACAACTCAAAAACTGCTTTTAATGCTTCAAAACAGCAGCTCAATTTGAAATAAAGCTGGAGGAAGTGAAGAGCTCTGGTCCACCCTGCCCAAGGCTCACACCAACTGCAGATTCCTCAGATGGTACCATCACTTCAGGAGCAAGAAAAGCAGCTTGTTAGCATTTAAAAGAAAATTTATGAGGGGAAAAAAAAAAGAATCTCAAAAAACCACAAGGATTTCAGCATTTTAGCAAAATCAAGCTGGGAGGAGAGTGAAAGCATGGATGTGTGAACACGGGCAGGCAGAGTTTGACAGCTCCATGGCACATTTCCTCCCCTGTTATTTCTAGAGGTGCCTTGCGTGGTCAGACCAAACCCTATAAATCTGTCAGTGCAGGATGCTGGAGAGTTTCCTGAAGGAAACCCTCCTATATCATCCTCAATCATCCAGCAAAATTTGGCAGCTCCACTTCCCGAGGTTAAAGGCATCACTGAGGTTTAAATGAAGACATCCTTGGCTGGACTCTGCTCTGCTTTAATTGAAAGATTACAGCCCCCATCCCTTGGGAGGGATAAAACCCTGGGTTTGGGAGGATGCAGAACTCAGCTGCCACCACCATGGATAAGGTCTGAGTGAGCAAATGGGTGAAATAAAGCTGGGAATGGTGTTTGCCTTCCTTGGCCAAATCCCTGCCCCTGGACTGCTATGGAAGACCCTACTTCCACACATCCCAGAACCTCAAAATCCACGTTAGAAATAACACGATTAGCACAGGCTTTATGCATCCAAAGACTTTTGAGGTCTTTCTGTCTGCTGGAATACTTGGAACTGGCTTTTGCATATTTTGGATGACCTATTTATCCCAGAACTGGGAAGGCTGGGGAGCAGTTTTCCTCAGCAAGCAGGTCTGGGTCACAGGGAGTTGGTGGGAAGGAAGGAAGGAGGCGGAAACTTTGTGTAAATAACAGCCCTGACCCCTCCCAGCTCCCTGCTCGTGCCCATTCCTTGGCAGGGAGGAGATGGGACACAGACCTTTGGTTTGAAGAAAGCTAAATTCCTTTTTCAACTGAATTACATAGCCAGGGCTCAGATCTCTGGCCAGAGGACTGTTCTCACTGTCAGACAAGCTTTAAAAATAAATATACCCTGTGTCTGCCAGTAACGGGTCTTCTCTAATTAACCAAGTGTCCTGACAGCCTCTGCTGAGCAATCTACAGTCCCTGGTGCTGGGCACTGGTTGCCTTTAGGAGCTGCTCCCCATCACATAGGGCCTGGCTGGACTCTCTGGGTCCCTCAGGAGTCCAGCTCCTCTCCAGAACACTGTCCCCATTTCCAGATGGGAAGGAGATGCCAGGAGTATGTTAATGGGGTGGCAACGAGGCACAAAGGTCACTCCAACCCTTGGTCATGGTCAGCACCACCAGTCCCAGGAGATCTAAGGCATGACATGCTGAGCCTCCGCAACACCTCAGGGTCATTTTTACACACACGCACCGTATTCTTCTTGTAGATTAATTATTAAGAACAATTTGGCTTCCAAGAAGCCTCCACAGCAGGAGCGCACTGAGGAGAGGTGGCTGTGCCAGATCACGCCCAACCCACACACCCCTCCCACCCCTCCTCCTGGAGCAGTCCTGACAGGGGCACAGGGAGAACTCCAGAAATCACCCAAAAAGGCAGGCCCAAACCTTCCAGCAAGCAGGTTACGGACCGCAGCACCCCAATCCAGTCCTGCCCCTGCCTTGCATCCCCCATTCCTTCTCCTGCCTTGGAGCTGCAGGAGACACACTGCCCCACCACATCAGCATCCCACTGCCCATCCTTAAATTGCTTCAAACAGCCTCAGACATGGTCCATGGTTCTGTCTTTAAAGGTTATCCCATTTGTGTTTACCTCCAACTCCACTATTTCCCTGTTCTTTGCTTCCTCCAAATGAGCCTGGGAGCTGCAGCTCCAGAAGAGCTGCTGGCTTAGAGATTTGCAAGCTTTGGCCCCTAAAACCAGTTTAGAGAGTTAAAGGAGTTGGTGAAGGACAGACCCCCTGCAGCCACACAGTGCCGTGACCACATCCTGCTGTGGCTGCCCCATCCCCACTCCTGCTAATTTTATTATATTCTGATTTAACAGCTTGTTTTTTTCTCACTAGTTACACTCAAGCCTTCCAGTTCTAGAAAAAAGCACTATTTTCTAGGTGATGAGATGTTCAGCATCCTCAGATGATGGGGGAGATGGACACCACAGCACAGGGAGTGCACAGGAGAAGCCAGTGAGAACAGAGACAACCAAACTCCTGTTGCTCAAACACCCAGAACAGAGAGAAACTATAATCCCAGAGATAATAAAGAGTCTTTATTCCAGCTGTCAGTCAATCTGCCTCCACTCCTCACCTGCCCTCTGGAGAATACTTTTAAAGGCCACAGCCTTGTAGGTGATGATGTTTATTACATCTCAAAAAGAAAGAGGGCAAAAGAAAAAAAAAAAAAAAAAAAAGACCAACACACAGAGGAATGCAGTTTCATTTGCAGTTTCCTGAAACCTGAGCAGAAAGTTTATAAAAACTTTGGGTTGTGTTTGGAGTTAGGAAGCAGAATGAGAAATCGCTCTCCTTTTCCTCTTTCTGTTTGCTGAGCAGCACCACCAATCCCACAACCTTCCCTCTACTTCTCCCTGTGTTTTCCCCAGCAGCATCACAGTTCCAAGCCTTGCTCTGTTGGTTTGGATGTAAATCAGCAAGCAAGGGGCCGAACAAGATCCTTCTTGTAGTTCACACACCCTCATTTAAAAAAACCCCACAGGATTAAGAAAGAAATTTGATTCCCACTTCCTAAGTCTGAGTTGTCTGGAAACGGCTGTTCCTGTAGGTAAAAAACAAAAACAAAACAAAGGAGAAAGCCTCCCCCCCCACCTCTGACCATCAAAACAAACAAACAAACAAACGACGTTTTCCTTAAAAAGTAGGGGCTGGTGAAGACAGAGCCAGTCTGAGATGTTTTTCTCACTCATAACCCTCACAGGCCCTGGGCAAAAACAGACCCAGGAGAGCCTGTCCTGGAACCCCTTTGCACCAAGGACAGGCTGCACCAGCGATAGGAGGGAAAAGGGACACTGCTGATGGGATTTGGGCACCGGCACACCAAGAATGACCAACCCTGGGCACAGAGGATCCTGGTGCAAAGTTTGTGAGGCTTCCCAGGAGCAGGAATCAGCAAAGGAAGCCCAGGAGAACGGCCAAGGGGAGCCCAGGCCTGAGCACCTGGTCCCTTCACCCTGGTGACTGAGCTCAGGTTGGGCATCACCCAGCCCAGCCATCCCTCTCCATATTCACTCCCAAAGAATCCTCCCATGTGCTTTGAAACCTCCCGTTGTCCCAGGGTAGATACACACCAGCCAGGAGACACATCTGCCCCCCTGAGCACTTCCCCACACCCAGCTGAGCTCCCCTCAGCATATCACACCCCATTCCCATGGCTACACTGAGTCCAACAGGAGCATCCCCCTTCCCAGCCCAGCTCCCAGCTGCTGGCAGCACGATGCTGCCAAGCATGAACAACAGCATGAAAAGGCCATATGGCCTCTTTTTCCATCACTTCTTCCACTGATGGCCAGCAGCAGCAGAGAGAGGAAAGCAGGCTGGAAAGCAGGGTAGGTTATTGCTCAAGGAGGCTGAAAAGTTTACAAAAGCAGCTTTATTGTGCTATTTCCCAATTTTAAGACCTAAACTTTGCATCCTTCACATTCTTTTTGATAGAGCTTTTTTTAAAGTGTGGTTTTAAAGCAAATACTTTGAAGGCAGCACTAGAGCCGGCCCAGAGAGGCTGTGCTGGGGTGAGCACATGAAGGACCTGTGATATTTTGTTTTGGGGAAGAATGTCACACTTCTCCTTCAGGCCAGGAGCACTTCATTCTGGAGACTGATCTGGCCAAGGAGGCTGAGCTACTCAGGAAAATTAATTTACTATTCCTTGTTAAGCCTTAAAGGCCAGATCAGCAGCAGCCACAAACCCAGAGCTGTACCAGTGCCAGTTCTACCTGCTCCACACTGTCCAGCAGCCAATCTTTCAGATAACAAGTCACGCTCTAAGATGTCAACGTGCCAACTTTAGGAAACACTAGCTTGGAAATCCTTGGCTTTCCACTCCAGCAACTCACTAGCACTGGGACCAGTTGCTGTGCCCCTGGGCACATGCAGTTCGCTGACTCTTGTGGGGGATTTTGGGTCTCAAGTCCCAAAGCACCCCTGAAACCCCAGTTTCTGGTGCTGCATGACTTCAGCCAGGACCACGTGAAATCCCAGCCAGCCTGTTCCAGCAGGTGGATGGAGAGTCCAGGTGCCTTTGGATTTTGTCCCATTTTGCTGCATATTCATGACCACTCTACATAGGGAGCTAACAGACTTTAAGGACTCCTGTGATCTCTTGGTCCACAACTCATCCTTGTGGTTTTAAAAAAAAAAAAAAAAAAAAAAAAAAAAAAAAATCTGAGAATAATCCAGAAACTTGGTGCCACAACTGTCCAATCCAAGGAACTTAATGAGCCCTGTAAGAAAAAATGTATTTTCACCTCCTTTCCCTGCAGGAAGGTGCATCAGCCTGGCTCAGAAGCCGCTCCTTGGCACAAGTCCCACCAGCCTGGGCTCATCTTTGCTTTCCAGCTTCCTCAGGTTACACCCAATTTCCTCCTACTTTCCCACCCTGCCAGAGGAAAAGCTGGGCCTGGTGCTCAGGTTTCTGAGGACATCAGAGTTTTAACTCTGAGGAAGCCAGGCCAAGCTCAGCTGGAGAGCTCCTGGACACTGGAGAAGCAGAGGCAAAGGCAGAGCTAAGCCAAGCTGAGCAATTACAACACAACCTCTTTCAAATCACACCCCCAGCAGCCACATCGGAAAAGTCAGGATGCACCAAAATGTCCATGTGCCCAATCACCCACAAGAGACTCCAGCAACATCCAGTTTTTCACACTGAGGGACCTGAACTCCATGAAAACAGCTTGGAGCTGCTCACAGACAGCCCCTCTTCCACATGGGTTGAAAAACTCCAGCTGGTCTCGAGTAGGACCAGCCAAAATCAGATATCCATGTGGGAAAAGCAGCATCCATTTCTCAAAGTCCATATTTTTTTTATTACCACCCTGAACATCCAACTCACCAATGCAAGGAGCAACAGGGAAATGAAACATTTCCATCTCCTCACCCCAAAGGTCACATTACCCCCTTGGCCCCCATGTTGACTCAAGGGATTTTCCAAGTGTTTTACCAGGTAGGGTTGGAAAGGCACTCAACCAGTGCCATGTGCCTCGGATTGCTGCTTTCAGATGGACCACAGCTGTCTCCAGGAAACGAAGCAAAACCCAGCATGTCTTAAATGAAAAGTGCTTCTGACATGACAATATATTTTGCTTTTAATTCGTTTTTCATCTCAGATTAGGCATTGCCAAAAGTTCTGCCGCCTGAACAGGTCCAACCAGCTTTCCCTGCATACCTCTCCTGAAACCAGCTTGGAATGGGAATGGTAATTATGTGTTGAGGGCAGAGGAGATCATTAAAATAAATGACTTGGATTCTGAAGCCTATAAACTGTCCTCCTCTGCAATTAAAGTAATTTCATATTTCAGTTCACTTTGTCACCTTGTCTATCTTTCCCCAAGTCGTAAATTAAGCTCAGGAAGGTTCATTAAAAGCCTATGAAGTTCTCTCTAATAAATGGGATTTAGCATTGGCAGGAGGAGCAGATACAATGCATGAGTCACAGTCTGGGGGCTGCAAATCCCCTTGCTCTGGGCAGCTGGCACAAGGGCTACCAAGCTGGTGGCATTGGCCCCTGGCACAATGTAGGGCTCTGGTCTCACCTGATAATGCCTCACTTGCCTCAAGAACATGTCAGAGAATGTTGATGTCTCTGCACCACTCAGATCCACCTCAGAGCAGGGATTTCATCACATCCTCTATCCACAGGGTTACAGGAGCAGCTTGTACCATAAAAAACCAGGGAAACTGCATGGACATCTCTCCAATCCCACCACTGGGAATGGGGGACCCGGGAATGTTGAAAGGCATCAGGATGCACAATGGAATCAATGATGGATGGTTGCATGGTTAAGTGAAGCCTGAGAGAGGGTTTGAGCAGGATTATGGGATCCTCAAAGCACCAACTAAAATGACATCTGTCACCGGCCCTGTCCATAGGAAACGGTTGGAACGGAATGATCTTTAAGATTGTTCCCAAACCAAACCATTCCAGGATCCTGCTCCTGTTGGCTTTGTGTGAGACCCGTTTTAGGCCACAAAGGTGGCACAAAAGGCCCACGTTCTCCAAGCCCATCCCACCAGCTCAATCCCAATGCTCCCACAGTGGCCTTCACCGCTTGGAGGAGGAGCGGAGGCCTCGGCCCTCATCTGACCTCCCTGTGGAAACCCAGAGTAAACATTTGACATCCCCTGGCTCAGCCCATTCATGCTGCCACAACACATCCCTTATTGTCCGCCAGACAAGCTCCGCTGTGTTGGGTTTGCCCGGCCTTTCCAGGAGCCCCCGGCTGCCCCTGGTGACACCCCGCCCCGGGGCCGCATTCCGCCCGTCCCCGGCCATAGTGGCGCTTTGTCGCCGGGCCGCGCCGGCCGGACGTCACCGCGGGCCGAGCGGGCAGTGCCCACAGCCCGGCTGTGCCAGCAGACCGGCCGTCGCCGGGACGGGACAGCCCCGCCGGGCTGGCGTGGGCAGCGGCCAAAGAGGTGCCAAGACCCCGCCAGCCCTGGGAAAGAAATGCCCACGGGTTTGAATGGAATCAGCAACTCCAGGCTGGCAGCGCGTCCATGGCATTTATTGTTCCAGCACAAGGGCCCTTTAGGGAGAAGAGTTCCATGGAGGCCTCTGCGGCGAGATTAGATCAGTTCCCTGTGCTGCTCGAGATAAAAACTGCCCATGGAGGCTGAGGCTGGCACCGCCTTTGTGTGCTCCGGCCCCCGCAGCAGGAGAAGTGACCCCACAGTTTGCAAAAAGGGACATTCTCCCCATGGGTGGCAGCCAGGCTGCGGCTCTGGGGTGGCACTGAGAAGTCATGGCTCGGCCAGAGCAAGGGTAACAGCGCTGCCGACATCTGAGCCGCTTTGGGAATCCCTCCCTGCGAGAGGAGACAGGAGCTCCTGGGAGAAGCTGCAGCCTACTCTGAAGGCTCAGGGGGACATAGATTCAGATGGGATTGTGCAGAAACCTCAAGATTTAGTTACTTTAGAGCAGTCACAAGGGTGATGGAGCTGGGTAGCTCCAACTCAGTACATCAAAACATTTTCCTTGTCCTGGGTCACTAACCAGCCAGTGATAAATCATTTCAGCCATTTCTTTCCTATAAAACAAGCACATCACTGACCTCCTTTATTGAGATTCATCACAAAATCCACTTGAGAGCTATTTTTTTTGGCTCTACCCACCAAATGATCCTGTATTTAGCACATGCTTATGAAATAAAGCACACATCATCTGGGAGACACCAGCCTCACACCACCAGTTCAACTCCAAGCCACTGCAGGGACCGCAGAAGCAGAAGGACAAGAGATGAGACCAAGAGCAGCAGACCCAGAGAGCAGAGCCCTGCCAGGAGTCACTGCACCAGCACCGTGCAAGATCCATCTTGCTGCCACCCACCCCAACATTTATTTTCTCCTTTCATGGTTTTGCCATTAAAAGCAATTACAGCCCAGTCATATTCACAGGGCACCCCAATGAATGCATCAAAGCCAGGGCTCCACACAGACCCATCTCCACCTCAAAGCCACGACACCTCCCCTTGCGTTCCTCGGTTGCTCCGGTGTGAACCACAGGGAGCTTGGATGTCTGGAGAACAAAAGCCCTACACAAAGAATTCCTGCCCGACTTGAATGGCAGCCCCGGGTGCTGATACAGTCTCAAACGCAGTAATTATTGCTGGCTTTGAAGCCTAACGTGTGCAGAGTGCACTTTCCACACCTATTTCACCCAAACGACACCATTTACCTCATCGCCCGAGTACCTGCTCCTCCGGAGATCTTTGTAGTCCTGCCAGGGCCGCTCATTACTGCTCTCAAATGCTGCTGCTGCTTCTGGAACAAGAGACAGTAACTTTATGCAGGGGAAAATGTGAACTGAAAAAAGGCTGCCCTGAATTACAGCTCGCATCACCATGAGAAAGCCTTTATTATATTATTTTGACCCACTTGATGAGGGGAAATTAAAAGATTAAGTTTCCAAATGAGTGTCTATTGTGCACAACTCCCACATGTCCAGCCCTGGCTCATCCTTGACCTGCCACCCTGAAGGACCCTTCACTCCCAAGTCTTTTCCCGTGCCCTTTCCAACCAAACCCTCTTGGTTTGCTTCATCAGTGCCACTCAGATAAATCCAACCAAATTCCTTGTGGAGATGAAGACTTCTTGTCATTTTACCATGGAAGTGGCAGATCCAGAGGAAAGCTCTAAAACCAAGGTGAGTTTTCCCAACATCAGCCTTGCAAGATGACAACCAGACTTAGAAATCCCCCCAGCCACATCCCTGAGGCACTGAGGAAGGTAAACTAACTTAGAAGAGATAGCATCAGAAAGCCCAAATAGCTCCGAGCTGGTGATGCAGAAGCAAAGCGTGTTTGCCCAAGAAAATGCTCCAAGGATATCCTAAAGATGACCTCAACCACCTGGAGCTGAGCCCCAGCATGGTGTCAGCAGTGAAAACAAGCTCTGCAGAGCAGCCACACGGCAGCAGGGAGCCAGAGCAGGGTTCAACAGCCTCTGCACAGCAGCACAACACAATTTCCCTTCCCAGAGTCTGGTCGGGGCCAGCTGATCCCACCACACTCCGCTCATTCCCACCCAGTGCATGTTCAGACACACAGGGTGGCCTCAGCAGACAAGGTACATGAGATAAAGTTCCTTAATCACACAAAACAGGACAGATAAATTTGGTTTATCTGGTTATCCAGGAGCTGGAAGAGTCCCTCACAAAAGACTTGGCGTCCGCACACCGTGAGTGCCACCAGGAAGGGCAGAAGGTGACACACAACCAAGTAAGGACCATTGGATCAGCTCCTGGACACCTGGGTTGGGGAAGACACCAGCTGGGGGCCACCAGCTCTCAGCCAACAAGCCAACCCCTCCAGCTCAGCAGCAGGAATCTGTTTCCAAGGGATTTTGGCAGTTTGGAGACATCAGCACGCAGGAGGAAGAGCTGCTTTGCCACATGGCACTGTATTCCCAAACCCAGACACCTCAATCCATGCAGGGAAACCCTTGGGAAGGCACTGGCTGGGTGTGCAGCTCTAATCTCTGCCCATCTGCATTTCTGTGCTGGTAAAGCTCAGATTTCACTGGTTTATCATAAAAAGCAACAAGGGCTTAAGATGCTCTTTACTCTGTTTAGCTCTCCAGTGGGATTGGAGCTGGGATCAGGCTTTGCTATCTGCTTTTTTCCAGAGAAAAGGACATGGGAAAAGGGAAAAACCACAGTGATTTACCACCAGCAGTGACCCCTCCTCAAGCCAGGCCCTAAGGGAAGGAGAATTTTGGAATTTTGGTAAAAAAAAAAGAGCATCACCACTGTTCACAGCTAATGCTGGCAGAGGAGCCACAGCGCCTGCCTGGCACCGGGCTCAGTGCAATGAACAATGTTGTGTCTGTAAAGCTCTGATAACGTGGGGGTGACACAGGCACGACACAATCCCTGCAATTATTGCAGATTTTTTCTGGCCCCATAGAGCCCTGGTTAGGAAATAAATCCCACAAGTGTTTTCCTTATCCAGCCTGACATCTGGCATAGCTAAGAAGCACCCAAACGCTGCTTTGGGGCTGCACCAGCTGCCCTGGGTAGGTGTGACAGGTCTGGGATGTTGTGGTGGATTTTCCCTGCTCAGTCAGGAACAGAGGAGTCCATGTCCTTAGCCCTTTCCATGTGTGGCTCACAACAGCATCATGAGTAGCTGTAGATTGTGCTGTGCTCAGTGCAGGGGTCACAGAGCAGCACAATCTTCCCCAGATCCTCCTGGGTTCAGCCTCCCAACCCTCTGACTCCTCTAAAGATGAGTTCAAAGCCATGAAGGGAAGAGGCCACAGCTACTCTGATTATGAGCACTAGAGATGTTCCCAGACAGTTGTGCTTAGAGAGCTGAGCCCCAGGATGCTGCAGGGCTCAAGCAAGCACAGAGAGCACAACACTGTTTCCAAAAACCAGAAAGGGAATTTGGGGGAAAGCCCATAAATCCCTATTTAAATGGAAAACACTCCACACCGTTCTTTTGGGGGTTTTTGTTGGTTTAGTTTTTTTTCTGCACTGGGTTTTTTTGGAGATGTTCAGAAGGGCAGAGTCAATTGGAAGGGACCTTAAAGATCATCTCGTTCCATGGGCAGGGACACCTTCCACTAGACCAGGCTGCTCCAAGCCCCACCAACTCTCACCAGTTATACAGGAGAAAACAAAACAAAGCTCTTCAATATCATCATCTGTCCCCAGCATTAAGAGCTGCTGGGACATTAATGAGCCTAATTACCAGAAATGCTGCCCATCCAACATCTCCAGCACTTGGGTCCCCATTTTCAAGTCCTCAGTGATGTTTGGTTTTAGAGCAAATTTAAACTCCCCTCCTAACCCCCACACACCAAGCACCCAGCATCTTATTCCAAATAGAAAAACAGCTCTGAGGCACAGCAGGGTTTAACATTTTAGGGATGGTACCTTCAGCTCTCAGAAGTCATCTCTGCTCTCAAAGCCTCCCCAAAGCAGCTCCCTTCCCTGCAGCTCTAATCCACACTGGCCAACAAAGCCTTTGGGTGTCTATCAATACAATTTTAGCCTTAATTACAGAGCACTATTAAGTAACACTATTGTTCCCTGACAAAGCCTGTCGAGTTATTTATTAGGGAAGGATTTGGCAAATTGAGCCAAACTGCCAAAGCTTTGCTAAACTGAAACCTCATTTTCCCTGTGATCTCAATGAAACAGATTTTCCTTTCCTGAAAGCTTTGAAATCTGAAGTCTGAGTAGTTGTCACTAAGTGACGATGACAAAGGGCTATTCTACTGCCACTCAGAAAAACTGAAATTTTGCTTGTCTTTACAGTGACAGATGACCAGGCCAAAGCCAAGTTGGGGACTTCTCTATT
This sequence comes from Corvus kubaryi, assembly GCF_017639235.1. Classification (NCBI taxonomy): domain Eukaryota; kingdom Metazoa; phylum Chordata; class Aves; order Passeriformes; family Corvidae; genus Corvus; species Corvus kubaryi. The sequence goes on along the minus strand of NW_024581133.1, from coordinate 11,312,822 downwards.
TCACATCTGCACTGGTCAATACACCCTGATGTTTTCCATCTGTGGGCAGGAGAAAGCACAATGCACTGTCACTGCTTTAGGAGCTGGGAACCACAGAAAAAAGAACCAGAAACCCTTTTTTCTGAGGTGGCCCCTTTCTCAATTACAGTTTATTCTGACACACAAGAGCAGAGCTTTCCTTCATCAAAGCCCATGGGAAGCTTTGACTGCTGCTGTCCCCAGCCAGGACCAGGCATCTCCCAGGGACTCTTCTGGTGGCTGATACGGAGTCACACCATGGCTGGCACAGCCACCTCGAGCCCAGACCTGGCTGAGCTCCTATCAGGAATGAGTCCCTCAGCCCAACAAGGAACCAGCCCACAGGGAGGATTTCCAGGTGACATCACAACCCAAATTGCTCCTGCTTCCACCAGCAGCAGTGGCTGGAGACCAAACACCACTTTGGGATTGCTGGAAAGACTTCCCAGCAGGACAACCAGTTATTCCATGGACATGCAGCAGTAAGCGAAAATTCAGCCTCCAGACCATTCTTTAAACACTTTTAGTTATAAGTTTATCCCACCCCCATCAGTGCAGAAATGCCTTTTCCCATCAGTAAGTGCTGGGATGATTATGGAATTCCTGAATGGCACAGAGCTGACACTTGTGGTTGATCCAGTCAGCATCCCATGAAGAATCCTGGAGGAATTGTCAGGAAGACAAGTAGTAAAGGCTGGATTTCCCTTCCTGCACTGCCCAGGACAGGATGGACCCTGATGGGCAGCTCTGCTTCCACACAAGGAGCTGCTTTGCACTGCCAACAGCTAATTCCTAAGCAAATTCTTTTCAAATGTTAATTACAGTCGAACATGCTTGAATTTTACTGACCCCATCAAATTTGACAGGCAACTTCTCATGTTACCCAGAGCCACTTAAAAGCAAAATCAAGCTGAATATATCTTCAGGCTAAAATATTTGTTAGTCTAAAACCCTGCAAGCTTCAACCATAACCTTGCAATTTCCCTTGCATGTATCTCTGTTGATAACAGGCTCAGGACAGCAATTACTGGGCTTGTAAATACAAGCAAATCTCAGGTCTCAGGGCCAAAGGCTGAAACCAGAGCGTGTCTGGTGTTCAGAACACTGGGAACGGATTGTGCTCAATGACACACAGACAAAGGATTTCCCTCCTAGATCAAGGCAAAGTACAAGACAAGAAATTGCTTGAAGATCAGGCAATAGTACTTAAAAGAGTGGGGTCTTGGAGTCAAATCTTTGCTCTTTTAGGAGCCAAAAACCCCATGGGGTCAGGCACCTTCCCTTGGGGGCATGGAAGGGCCAAGGGGCAGATAGAGCATCCTTTTGGGGTTGTATTTTTTAAACAAAACTTGCCCTCCAGACACCAGCATCTCACTGGGCTGTAAAGCTTCAATATGGCAAATCCTGCAGGAAATACAGGGGGATAACTGGGACCTGACAGTTCTTCTGACATTAAACTCCACGAGACTGCCCAGGGAGAGAGGTGCACCAGGGACGCTCCAGTGCTGTATAAACAGGGCAAGAAGTCTTTCCCAGCCTGACAGCAGTAGGTGGCCCAGGGCCAAACTGGTCCAGACAGGCTAGCACATGCCCTTGCCATTCCTCAGCACTGGTCACACAGGCAGCTCTCCCACCACAACCCCCAGCATCACACTACAAACCCCAAAATGCCTCCAGGAGTTTACTCACGTGTCCATATTTGACACTCCCCCCCCCACATGCCAAATTGAGTGCCAGAATTTCCCTTCCTCCTTTTCCCCAGCTTTGGAAGAAGCTGCTCTGTGCAACCACCCCAAACCCACCCCATGACCCTGAGGCTCACCCAGAGCTCCCCACACTCTCTGGGGTGCCTCTAAAGCCTCTCCCATGCTCAAGGTGCCAGATCAAACCCCAAAATCCCAACTGCAGACATGCCCTGTGCTTCACTCACATCTTTTACCCTTCCACAGGAGAAAGGTCTGTGCTGCTATTCCTAAAGCCCCCATTATTCTGACAGATGCAATAAAACCCTGCCCCAATAATTCTGCCCCAGAGCAGCCCCACAGCTGAAGTGCAGCGACAATTCCTCATGGAAATTCATGGCTGACAAAGGTTTGGAAGCAAACAGGACATGATACCACTGTAACAGCTCCTCTGTCTGTCAGCTCCAGGCTGCAGCCTGCAAATCCCTCCGTTCCCAGATTCTCCATCACTGGGGCTCGTGTGAGGTCAGCCACGAGCTGCTGCCCCATTCCAAAGGCTCTCCCACCCCAAGGGCAGCACAGCAAACTTGTTCCTTCCACTTCTCTTCACTCCCATCTTTTGGGAGATAAGAGCTGCAGGTAACTGCCATGACCTTCATCAGTCAGGTTTGTCCTGATGATGGGCAGAGCCCAAGCAAAGCTCCTGATCCCAGAGCCCGGGAATGCTCCTCTCCCAAAGAAAAAAGCACCAGTTTTTGTGAAATTGAGATTATTTTTCCCCCCAGCATTCCCAAAGTCTGGTGACCAACATCTGTCAGGGTCTGTGGAATCCCACCAGCTCCAGGCTCTGCAGCACAGCTCCAGTCAGGGCTCCCATCTCACCCTCCCCATTTGATCAGGATTGGAATTCAAACCATCTGCAAAGTCACCGACTGTGTGTTAATGGCAACTTGCAGAACACGTTCCTGTTTTATCTCAAAGGCTTCTGGTCTCAATGTGAGGCGTTGAAACCATCACCAGAGCTTCCCCCCAGGCTTCCTGCACCAGCTGTCACAGCACAGAAAAGCTTTTCCCACCAAAAAGGCAGCCCAGCCGTTCCTCTGCACATCCCCCAGCCAGGCTTTGCTCTTATCCCTGCGCAGGGAAGTCAAGCTGAGGTTTGGAAGCATCAGGCAGTCAATGCTTTGCTTTCTGATCCCCCCAAAGTCTAATTTTTGGGCTGTCCCAGCCTAAAATCCAAGCTCCCTCCAGGCCCTAAAGGACACCTGATGACATCAGTGGCCGTTCCCCTTCCCCACCCATCCCTGCCCCTCCAGGCAGAGGTCTCAGCAGAGCCCTGATCGATGGTTTCAATCAAAGCAGCCACACCAGAGCCAGCACCTGCTTAAAGCATCGCCCAAACAGATTTAAGAAATGACTGCAACTTGCACACAGAGGTGTGGCCTGAAAATTGTATTTTTGGCTTTCTGACAGGAAAAGGGAAATGCAAACCATGAGATGCCTGTTTTTGAAGCTTGATAGGAACAAATTTGGGAGTGGTTTATCAGACATATGCACGGCACGTGGCCTCTGGGTTTTCTCGTGGCTGAATCCCTTTCTTGAGGTTTTTGGTTTGGGCTGAAGAGCCTTTGAAGCTGCCAGCCGAGGCTGCTCAGCAGGAAGAAGTGTTCAGGACCCAGAACCTGGGGGAGCTGAACCCGTTTTGTCAGAGAAACCCACATCAGACACATGCCAAATGCCACTTCCATCATCCCTCAGTCCTGCAGCGCAGGATGTCTCTGCCACCAGCGTAGGGATCCCTCCCCTTGTGCCAGAGGTCCCTCTCTATCCACTTGATGTCTTTATCCAAGCTTCCCCAAAGAGAGGAGAAAATGCTTGAGTTCATTTCCACAAGGCTTTTCAATGCTGACCACAAGTGAAACAGGGCAAGAACTCCCCAAATTTATTCTGGCTGGTTGAAGTGTTCACTTAAGGCTCAAGCTAAAAATGGGAAAACTCCCAGGAATCTGTAAGAAGTAATTCCACTCTGGAGTTTTCCTCTCTAACCCCTGACTGGCCTTTCTGGATTGTTACCCAGACACCCTTTACCTCAGGCTGCAGCTTGGTTGTTCACATTAAATATAAATGTGTCGATCTTCACCCCAGCATCTTGATTTTCCATGAGATCCAAACCCAGACAAGTGCAGGGTTCAGGAAGCAGAAGTGGCTGCCTTCTTCCATCCTCACTGTCACTGCTTTGCTTTTTGACATTGCAGCCTCTCTGCACAAATAAATCTTGGTTCCAATGCTGCCAAAATGTTCTGTAAACAGCTTCCAAGAGAAACAGAATGTTTTTGCTGCTGATTTCATCTGGGCTGTTTGTACACATGAGCGAGTTCCTGAGAACTGCAGAGATTTGCAGCTTTAAATAGCCCAGATTTTTTCCTGTCAGGCCCACAAGCCTCAGTGAAGTCACTCCAGGGATGACTTTGGTCCAGGAACAAACATTTTAGACTGAATGTTTCAAAGCCTTTGGTAAGGCTTTGGGAACACCAGCAAGATTAGGATTATCAAAGAAGATATCTATATTAGAAAAGCCAGGTTTATTTCTCCAAAATCACAGAATCATTTAAGTTGGAAAAAGAGCTCCAAGATCATCAAATCCAACCATTCCTGAGGCTTGTGCTCTCCAAATTCTCTGAAAGAACTCAGGGGCTCATTAATACTTTAACCTTTTATGAGTTCACAAAAGAAAACCCCAAAAATCATAGAAGAGATTCTGTAAAACACATCAACTGCCTCATTTATAATGTTAGGCTTTAAAAATACCCAGGGGACACATAAAATTGTGAACAATCCCTGTTGGCATATTGGGATTTCACCCTGAGCCACAAAAGCCAAGACAGCACAGTTTTAGCCTAATTCACGTTTTCTCAGCCGTCATCCTGTTCAACTCCGTTTGGGCCAGTTTAAATTCATTTTGGAAACAGCATTCTCTGTGAGGCTTCATTTTTATCACCCAGATCCCAGCATGGATCCTGAGCTTCAGGAATCACCCCTGGAACAGTGTCAGTGTTCCTCTGCCTCTGCCACAGCAAAAGCGAATCCTGTAATTGGTGACCAACACATAAATGAAAAAATATTATCAAATAAACCCACTCGGGTTTGTCCCATGGGTTTGCTAATCATGCAGCATCCTCCAAGCCAGGAATTCTAAACCAAAGGTGGCATCCCCTAAAAACCAGGCAGGGCAGCATCCTTACCACGCACAGGACAGCAGCACCACCCTGACCAGGGGAAGAGCAACTTTTCAGGGCTCCTTTCCCAAAACACAGAAGTTGCTTCGAGCATAAATCCCTCCCTGCTGGGTCCATCGCAGCCTCTCATGCCCTTGAGACAACAGTCCCCCTCTCATCAAGGGTGAGCTATGCCCCCTCTCCTTTCCAGCTAATCTGCCAAAGTCCTGCATTAGAAATTAAGAGTATTTCTCTTAACAAAGAGGATTTTTGCAGCTTTGTGTCAGCTGTGGAGAGGAAACTGCAATACGGAGCACAGAAGGTCAAACCCCAGCTAAGCATGGGCTGGAGAAGCCACCTTTCCAGCACAGCTTTGGAAATCCGTGAGAAATAAGAAAGTTTCCAGTTTCCAAGCTGCCCCTATTCACCTACTGAGCTAAACAGGTTTGTAAAGGAAAAAAAAAAAATCCTAAAATAAAATCAGGATTTCGAGCCCAGCACTGCCACAGCTCAAGAGCTGTGATCCCACCTCCCCCCACCCAAGTGCTCCATCAAGAGCAGAGCTGATGGGCAACAACCATGGTGCTTTTCACCAGCCCTGCACTAAACCACATCAATCCCCTGTTCCATTAGCCCCTTATCTTCTCTCCCATTTATTTTATACCCAGTCTGCAAACACCTTCAGGCACTTGTGCTACTCAAGGGTTAAAATATTTGCTGCTCACACACCTGATGAGGTTAGGACAGAGCTTTTGGTGCTGATTAATCATTAGCAGTTTCCTCAGAATTATTATCACCAAAGTGGCTGCTCTAAGAGCCCCTGTGAAGCTTTAAGTAGTGAAACATCACAAGTGCAAAAGCAGCTTTTTTGGGATAATTTAAACAGCATTAACCTCCCTGCAGGGCCACATGAGGTGAAGCAAAGTTTGGCTGAGATAACGCACCTTGCAGGAAGTGGCTGTTTGCTCCATGAGGGATTTTGCACATGGATTCTCATGGTGATATGGGCATAAAAATGCTGGGAAAAGTCTTTCTGTTGCTGTATTGACATTGTTACCAAGGGCATTCCTGGCCTTCGAGTACAAACCTTGGCTCCAAAGAGGACTTTGAGCATCCCTGGAGGAGCAAAGCTATCTCAGTGGATTCCCATGATAAAATTAAGGAAAAGATCACTGGGGGCAAAAAGCAATGAGCAAAGGCTGGAGCCAGCACTGATAAGGCACAATGATCAATATTGTCACTGCCTAATGGTAATTTACTGCCCAAACCCACCCATCTCCAGGCTGTGCTGGGGCACTGGATGTACTGAAACCTGGGAGGGAAACCTGGGAAAGTTTAATATAAGCAGATATTTTGGAGTTAAAGTCTCAGGAGGAAACACAGGCTCTGGCACTGACAGCAGCACAGGGCACTCTGTCCCTCCAGTGCCCCAGGCAGCACACCAGGACAGAGCTGGAACATTTACCTGTCCCTACAGGCACAGGGAAAAGGAGGTGACTGATCTTATGAAATCTGCTAATTAATGTTTATGAAGATCCCAAGATGAGAGTCCCTAATTATTTCACAGCACACCCAATTCCTTATCAAGGGACCTGCTCATAACCCTGCAGCCCAGAATGCTGCTCTGGTTAAATCCAGCCCTTTTCCAGCCCAATTTGGGAGTGCCCAGGCTGGTGCAGTGCAGAACACGACTCAGCCAGGCCTGTGAAGAACAAACCAGGGTTTTAGAGCCCAGCCTAGGCAGGAAGATAAAACCAGTTTTCAAAAGCAAGATACCCTCTCCATGAAGAGCTCGGGGACCATGTAACATCACTGATCCCCCATCTAAACCCATCAAACTCCTGCACAGCCCTCTTATCCCCGGCCAGCTCCAGCCTGGTATGACCTGGCAGCAATTCCATTGTGGTGTCTGCCCTGGCATCCCTGGAAAACCTGCACAACTCCAACCCCAGCTGTTCCAGCAGCTAGCAACAAGAGCAGAGTCTGGAGCAGCTCAGCTCCAGAGTGTTCCAGCAGGGAGGAGAGCCCACCCTTGCCTGGCATCTGCTGGAACTGCCAAGTGGGGAGGGCAGTGAGCAGGATCCTTTCCCCTGCACAGGGAGAACCACAGGTGTGCTCTCAGTCTGCCCCGTGCTGTAGGAACACGGGATGGACACCATGGGAATGATCAGCCCAGGAGCAGGACACAGCTGGGGTGGACACAGCAGCCAGGTGATTCTGAGGAGAAGGTGGTTGCTCGGGTTAAGCTCCCGATTCCCAATTAATTCTTCCATGCATTGCTCAGAACACCTCTCCCTCTGCTCTTGGAAAAACGGCAGCATCAGATTTTCCAGCAGGACAAGCCCTGTGTGTCAGGAACGTTTTCTTTCAGCAATGTGCTAAAGAAGTGCAAAGGGTCACGGGAGCTCTGGGATGACATCAGCCTCTTTACTATTAATCCTGTGTTGAATATTATCCAGGAGAGAGTAATTTTTAATGGGGCCCTGGTTTGTCTTGTTTAAACTTGCACATACCTGAGCTACTTTTAGGCCTAAACCCACAGAAAAAAAAATAATGCAGCTTGGCTTTAGTACAAGCAAGAGAAGTGCTAATTCCACCTTCTTTTATCTCCACATTTACTCAGTAGTACAGAGTAAATAGACCAAAATGGAGATTGTTACGTTAAGGCACACCTAATAATACTACACCATCCTTAATGCCAATTAACTCTGGGGCCTTTCAACACTGCACTCACTCAGAGCACACTTCAGATAATACAGCTGATAGAGGAGGTGAAAAAAGTGGCGTGATCAGCAGCAGCGGGGGAATCTGAGCTTCTAGGAGTGGAATGAAAGTGTTTCTCCTAGCTGCACATGGAATTTTTGTCCTGCAGGTCTCCAGGGCTTTATCAATCTCTAACCCATTTCCAACCCCGCCACACTGTTATTAAATACAAGAGATGAGCCCCAAGAAGCAGGAAAGGAATTCAGAACGCAGTTTTGGTGCTAACCCCAGATTTACAAATAAAACTGGGTGTAAAGGAGCTGAGCAGCTGTGCTAGGCTTGCCCAGAGAGTCACAGAATCACAGAGTGGTTTGGGGTGGAGGGGACCTCAATAATTGGCTCATTCCACTCTCCTGTGGTGGGCAGGGACAACTTCCACTGCCTCAGGTTGCTCCAAGCCTTCTGCAACCTGGCCTCTCACCCAGCAGTGAGGAAAGGAGGGAATCAGGCATCCTATCCCCAGCATAGCCCAGAGCTCTTATTCCATAGGAGCAGAAACTGCCAAAGGAGCCACAGCCATTTGTGTGAGCAAAGGACCAAACTCCAGCCCATGTAAAGGACACCAGGGATGGATTTTCCCTGCCAGGATGGAGGTTACCCAGCTTTCCAGCCCATTTATTAGCAATGGGCCAACAGCTCTCTGATGGTGCCCCAGGAAAGCCTGTGGGAAGTGTAAAGTTGTATTAATAATCCAAAGAGATTTAAAAAGGATTTTTGATTTTTAGAACCATCTGTCTGCTAAAAATGGCAGAGTCTCCCATGGAGTCCAGCTCTGATGCCCAGTTACACAGCTAGACACCAGCAGGAGTGCCAGCAGAGGAGACTCTGGTCCCCATGGTCCCTTCCTCACATTCCTGCTCCCAGATAACTCACAGGATGCCCAGAGCTGACCAAGAGGAACCTACAGCCAAGTGGGGAAACCATGGCTGACAAGCAGGAGGCTGCAGGGCCTGAATGCTCCACAATTGGAGAGCGAATTTTTAATTTTCATGCTCTAAAATAAGTCATCATCGGTTATTTCTGAGATGGAAGGTATGATCTCCCTTTCTAAATATACACCTGGAAGGCTGCCAGGGAAACACGGGCCTCCAAAACCAACAGGAATCCAGCCTGGAGACCTCAGGAGCTGCTGGAAAGGTCTTTTCCACAGCAGGGAGAGGAAGCCTTGGTCAAATGGAGGATCAGGAGAGCCCAGGGTCCTGAGGCAGAGCAGCAGAGCCCTCAGGGCAGGGAGGAGCTGAGGAGGCACAGCAGCCCCGTAATTCAAAGGAGCTGCAGAGCCCGGGATCCAGAAGGCTCCTAGTCATGATGGGACAGCTCCGAGGGGGACGGGAGGAGCCCTGAGGGCTCTCACACCTCGCATGGGATGAGATCAGCTCCTTCTAAACCTGCTCACGGTAGGGCTGCCGCTGGCATTGACTCCCCAGGGGGACAGGAGCTGTCAGACAGACTCCAGGCTGTGACAAAACCCACAGGAGGAGGGCCTGGGATCCTCACAAGGGTGGGAGAGCCACCACACCAGGGGCAAGGCAGTGTTGTAGGCATTGCAGGAGGCTCCACAAAACAAAACTCCCAACTATTTCCTTGCCCATCAAGCCTAAAGAGTGATAATTAATTAGGAGAATGAGTACTAAGGAAAACACTTGGGCACTGGTACCACCCAGAGCACCAGAGGAAGACAAAGGTGAAACCCTCAACAAGGAATTCTTCTCACACAGCCAAGAGGGACATCAGCCCATGGGACAGGAGCTGCCTCCAAAAGGCCTTTCGAGCTTCATAAAAATTCCAGCTTCCAAAGTCACTCCATCTCTTCCCCTTGCCCCAAAAATCCAAGGTTTCCAAATGTTGAGTACTTGAAATTTTCTACTGGGAATCATAGACTTAAGGCTGGAAAAGATCTCCAGGATCAATTCCAACCATTAACTAAATGGTTAATGGTTTAGTTCCACCACTAAACCATATCCCAAAGCATCAAAAAACATTTAGGGAAAAAAACGCCCAAAATGAGGATTATTGAAAAAAAGCATTTGATAGGGTGGGGGAAGTGGCCTGTGACACTGATGCCAGGCACAGAACTGGCTCAGAGTTCACAATCAAGCTAAGTCACTAAATTTAAGAAAACACCTTGTAACAAGTTATAAAGGCAATTGATTAAATCACAGAACCTGACGCTGTGGAAAAATCGCTAATTGCTCTAAGGGGAGGGGAAGAATTTTTTTTCAGATGCAAATAAAACCAGGCTGATTTGCACCAAGGAATTTTTGTTTTCCAACCTGCACTGTTTGTTCTGTGGCACAAACCAGGGAAATCTGGTTCCAGCCCAGATTTGTGTTTGGTGTAGCACCGAGGCTCAGGAGGGAAGGGCTGGACCAGGGGATGCCACCCCACAGAGCACGGTGTAAACCAGGCCTGTGCAACCAGAGCAGCAGGAAATCCATTTTTACCTGGATTAGCACATCGGACAAAGTCAATCCAACTCATTGCACCAGGATTTTCCCAGTTGCCTGTGTTTTATAGGGAAAGGAGCCTACCAGCAGGAGACACAAGTTAGAAGAGCAATACCTGTGAATTTTAAAGCCATCTGTGCTGCCTTTTATCTACATGTTGCTGAAAACATGAGCAGGATGATGGCAAATCAAGTCATTTCACACCACAGAGCCAAAAATGGCTTTCTGGGTGTTATTGCTCCAGTTAAAGCTGGTTCAGGCAGAGCAGAGGGACAATCCACCAGCCCTTCCCAGTGCTAATCACAAACAGCTCCATCCAACTGGGAGGCTCAAACCAGTCCCCGGGGCTGCTTTGCTGAAGGAGCAAAGCCCATCTGCAGGTTTCAAGTGAATTTTTCACCTTTTCTATCAGGCTGGATCTAATTAGGAAAGGAAGAGCACCGGCAAAAAGGCTAAAATTGAAGCGTCCCTCAAATGGTGGAATGTTACTGGGAAAGGGGAACCTCAAGCCACCGGTCTGTGTCCATTTCTTTGGCTTGGCTCTCCAGGAGCACCAGGCACTCCCCCACTTTGTACCTGGATGATAATTTAATCACATCAGGATTTCAGCAACAAAATTGGTGACTTTCTGGAAAATGCAGGAGCAGGGACAGTGCATGGGGCACTGCCCTACAGCCAGAGCTGCTCCTTCTCCAAGAGATGAAGGAGGAAGGTGTGGATGTGGCACTTGGGGACACAAATCAGTGTTGAGCTTGGCAGTGCTGGGGGAACAGTTGGACTTGCTGATCTTGGAGTTCTTTTCCAACTCAATGATTCCAAGATCCTGAGGGATATAAAAGGATTGCTGGCCGTGCCAGTGCTCCTCTAGGCATGAGGAAGGAGAAGAGCCAGTTTGGACCCAAAGCACCCTCTCCCACCTTACCCCAGGAAGGAACCTACCAATTCCATGATAAAATCGTGGCGATTTCACCCAAACCCACTACAGTCATGACAAGAGGCTGAACAGGTTTAATCACAGCTCCTGGATTTGTCTGGTGCTGCCAACTCCTCAATCCTGCAGACACAAGCTCATCTCCACAGTGCTCATGAACATCAAAAGGCTGGAGGTGCCAGGGAAAACTGGGGATTCTGATGCAAATACATCCAGAGCCCCTTCCAGAGCTCCAAAGCAAAGCTCAACCAGAAACGCAGCTTCTTCAGACCAGGATCCCTTGCAACAGCCAAGCTTTCCTGCTTCTAGTAAGATCTGAAATTGCCCTGGAAGTGCCTTTCTGAGGATAGTTCAGAAAACCTTTTTATAGACTTTTCCAGACACACATCTCCAAAGAAGGGCACAGAAGACATCCCATCACCAACCTCTCCTTCCTTCCCCAAATAAGAATCCCCTCCAGATATGCTTGTCCCCAGGCAGGAATCATCATGGGAATCCTACAGAGATCATGAAATTCCAAGTATCATCTTCATTTTACAATTCCTTAAAAAGAAGGGACTTGCCTGAAAGCAGACTTAGGATTTGGACCATAACCCCTTAGTTCCCAGTTTACCAAACTGAGGCATGGCTCACTCCAGATTTCCTATCACAAACAGCAGCTCCCTCCATTCATGCTGAAAAAAATTTCTCCTTAATGTTTGAAAATGAGTTATTGTAATGAAGAACGTGTCCATATTTCCATAAAAAAACCCCTATTCTTCCAAAAGATGGCTGGATTTATAAAAAATGGCCCCAAACATGGGTAAGAGACAGGGCCATTCCTGCTCTCTGCTAATGGGGTGTTAAATTATCCCAATTACAAGTGTTGCAATGTCACATCTTTAGCTCCGTAACAAGCAGTAAAATCTTGGCAGAGCTTTTGGCCAAAGGCAATTGCTTATCAAACCCAGTGCCAGAGAAAAATGATAACTATTTCCTAGTGCATCAGAGGAATGCTGCAGTGGGATGCAGAGCTTCATTAGCCAGAGACAAGCCCATTGTGGTGGCGTGGTTTTCATCGTGGCAGGGAGGTCTGCGGGAAGAGGCTCCTGTTGGAAACGAGATGAGCGGAGCCCAGCCAGGGCCACGTGCACTGGGGTGCGTTAATTCATTCCCTGCTTCTTCTGATTTATTTAGAAAGCTTTGGTTTTGTATTCACTGAGCTGAATTCAGAGAGAGGCCAGCAGCAGCATGGAGAGGATTTCTAAGTGGAGCATTTATGGAATCACAGAATCCCTTAGGCTGCAAAAGACGCCCAAGGCCAAGTCCAACCATTAACTAATGGCACCAAAAGCAGCCTGGCTGCAGGAGGAATCAGCAAAGCTGGGGTGGGTGTCCCAAGGGCTGTTGCCTCCAGCAATCCTACAGCACGAAGCTCAGCCCCATCCCTTCCAAGCACCACCTGAGAAAGGAGGGCTAAAGATCTGCTACCCTGAGCAACATCCAGGTCTTTGTAGGATACACAACACACAAATTTATCCTGTTTGGAGAGCCAGGAGCACATCAAGACTGCCCTAAGTCCCACACACTCTCAGATTTAGGTTAGGTTTGGCAATCCTACAGCAACAGCTACAACACTCCAGCAGCTCTGCATCCCAATCCTGCCGGAACCTGGATGAGTAAAGCCTGCACTGAAGGGAAAAATAACACGGGGGGGGGGAAGAAGAAAGTCAGCTGAACTTTCTTTAACCCCACAATGAGAGCAAAGGGATTTCTTATTTTCTTCCCTCTGGTTTGTCCATCCCTAATTAGTATCTCAGAGAAAGCCATGTCAGAGTTTCGTAACCCCACCAGAGCAGGGAGGCTCAGCCAGGACTGCCTGGGGTTGCAGAAATTCAGAGTTTATCGTCTGTCCTCCCAGCACTTCTCCCAGGCCAGACCATGGGGTGTGCCAGGGGCCAAACTGCCAGACATCACAGCACTCTTTGGCCCAAAAAGTCCTCAAAAGGCAACCAAAACAGGATCTGGAAGGTGGAGCTCCCTGGCCTGAAGCCAGCACTAGGAACATGCTGGATTGGACAGGCATGGAGGGATAAGCTCTTCACCACCCAAAGACTGGCCCAGAAAAGATATAACTATGGCCTGCAGCTCCCAGTGGGGACAATTCCCCTACATTTTGTCCATTTAATCTCAAGGGTGAGGAGCTCAGCTTTGGAAGTTGCATCCACCTGAGACACAGCTCCTTGAGGTACAGGAGCAAGAATGCAACCCCCTCTCCATTCCAAAACTCCAGGGCCAGCAGCTGTCTCAGGGAATGCAAACACTTCTACCATCAACCACTAAAACTCAGGATTTCTCCTCCCAGTGGGTATTTATAGATGCTCCCAGGAGCACTGAGGCAGGGAACCATGGACACAGCCTGGAAAGCTTGGGGAGGGCTGAGGCACGCTGAGCTGCAGTCAGGTTTTGAGGGCTATTTCCTGGCAATGGGTGTGTCAGGATTATTCATTCGTAACAGCCAATTCACACCAAAAATCCCAGACTTGCCATTAGATGTCCACAACAGAAGGCAGGGCTAAGAGCTCAACCAGGCCAGGGAGCAAGATCAGTGCTAAATGATCCATTATCCAGCCAAGGGAGTTAACTAAAACCACCATGACTTCCTAACAAGCCAAAATATGAGACTGCTCATGTAGAAACCTTTGATTCTAGAGGACAACAAATGCTTAAAAGGAATCTCATCCATTCACCAATTCCTCCCACTCATGGGCTACCAAACCTGGCCAGGACATTCCTTTGTGGAGAGATGAAGATTTTACACCAGATGTTGGAGATTCATCTTCAGAGCACCAACAGGGCTTTAACAACAATCAGAGCCTGGCTCTCCAGGACACTGTGCTGCCTGGAAGGTTCCAGGGGTGTCCCCAATCCATGTCACCCCCCAGAGCACACCCACCTCAACAGGGCTCATGGCTGGCTCCTCCTGGAGCCATGAACAGCCAGAGGAGGGGGCTCCATGGGAGGGATTTACTCCAAAGGAGACACATCCTTCCTGATAATGGGTTCCAGCTTCCTTTTCCCTATTCACATCTGGGGTGTATTTCTAGGTAGCCAATTTAGCTCCATGGTTCCACACATGGTACCGCAGCATTGCCTTGCCCACTCAGAGAAAAACCTTCCTCTGCTGAGAAACCACCCCCAGCAGTTTATAAAGCTCGACAAGGAGTGGCCAACATGAAGAAACAACAGAGGAGGGAGGGAAAAAAAAAAAAAAAGGAATAAAACACTGAAAAAAGCAGTGCGACAGCTCTGGAAAAAACCAAGCAGAAATTATCCCATTTGTATAAGATATTCCGAGAGCCGGTGTCAGTCCATCATGGTTTGTATTAAACCCAGATGGAGATCATCTCCTCTTCAAAGAGAAGTGGCTGTAGTTGTTACAGTCGGCCAGCTGGTTTTAAGCTCCCCTTTTCCCTGCAGTGTAATATATCCCGTGCTCGTTGGAGCTCATGTCCCATGGAATATCTGTGCAATTTGTAACCAGCACACAATGCGGCTCAGCTGTAATTCCATAAATCACCCCGCAGCCTCCGTTTAACAATAAATCTTCTGATAGCTCTGGACTGCAAAGGACCAAGTGAAGGTTTGAAAGGGTTTTGGTTTTTTTTTTTTCCTTGCCTTTCGAAGAGAAAAAAGAGATTCAAAGACATTTGCAAAATCCACAAGGGGTCAGTGTCTTGGCAGAAATCCTCCTCCAGCGCTGAGGAGCACAGGCATGGCCTCAGCTCCAGGATGTTTTTAATACTCCAAGACAAGGGCAGGATTTGTGGGGGCAGGGGGTTGATTTTGATGTTTCTCCCTGCCTCCCTTTTTAATGAAAAAAAGCAAGTCAAGCAGCAATTCTGCTTTGCTGCACTGTTTTTCTGCTTCGGCACGAGTGACCTCTGAGGAGTGGGAGAGCCCTGGAGGGGGATGCTGACCTTGGACCTGCTTTGCTCAACCAGGGTGGATGCTGGGGCCGGGCAGGGAGGGGGCTCAGCCCCAGCAGCTTTCCCAGTGCTCAGAAACATCCCCTGTGGGGCGAGGGCAGTGCCACAAAGGGACAGTGGGATCACAGCCCCTTGGATTCACTCAGTCCCTCCATACTGGTGCAGCTCCATGGTGAGCTCAAGGCTCTCCATGGTTCCCTCGTGCTCCCCAGTTTGGTGGTGTCACCCCCACTGTGCCTGGGGGAATCAGCCAGCCTGGGCATGGGGCAGGATGGGGCAAGGCGAGGCTGCACAGAGAAGTGGAAAAGGGTCAGAACACCCCAAACCTCAGCCCAAACCCACATCCCACTGCGAGGCTGGTGTTGCACTGAACTTGTGCACACACAAAGCCTCAGAGCCTTAAATAAAGTCCAATCCCCCCATCCTTCCCTCTCCTGATCCACCTGAGGAGTTTGATACCAACACCAGGTCTAAAGCAGGGGATGGAAACTACAGCATCTTTAAGGTCTCTTCCAACCCAACCCATCCTATGGGGGAACAGAGCACTTCCCAGCCCATCTCAGAACAATGGCCCCAGAGGTGTTTCTGAAATAAATGAACATGTCCTCCAGTGTTGCTGCAGAAGTTTTCATTCTCTACCATGTAAGAAGTAGGCTGAGCTTTCCAAGTCCATCTGCTGCATTTTCCTGTCCACATGGAGGATTCAGAGTTGTTTTGCTGATTTTCCATTGGCTCAGGAGCTGCTGCTCCAAGAGGTGATGCCCAGAGGCCTCACGAGCCTTGACTTGGTCTCCCTTTCTCAGGTGTGTGGCACCAAATCAGCCCAAACCCCCAGGAGGGGTCTCTGAGGGGCAACTGTAGGTTGGTGAGAGAGGAAGGATTGCCCAAGTGTTACTCAAGGAGCAGCTCTGACCTCCCTCCCTCCCTACACCACCACTTATCTTGGAGGAAACATTTCACATCATCACATTAAAAAATGTGCTTTTTTTTCCAGCACTTTCTTTTATATTTAATAAACTAAAGTTTATTACCATTAAGCTGCTATCAAAAGCCTTCTGGAAACCTCATCTCAGCTTGTCTAATTTCAGGCTAAAAAGCTCCAACCATGTTGGTTAACTCCAAAAATCACCACACAACCCCTTTCATCTTGCTTGATCCCAGCCCACGTGCACATTTTTGTGAGACGTTTCCTGAGCAGGAATTAGAGGCTATCAAGTTTTTTTAAGGGAAAAGCAATAGTGAGCTCAGCTCCCATCAGGGCACCACACACTCAAAGCCACTGCAGGTGCTGGGAGACCCCTGCCCAAGTTCCTACACATGCACTGCAGTTCCACGGGTTACTGATCCCAACAGCAGCACAAATCCTGCTTGTCTAACCCCAGCACAGGGGACAGCTCTGAGCCAGCTGGGTGATATCTCTGATTTCAGGGATAGGTAAAACTGGGAAGCAGAAAGGAAAGAAGTTCTCCCATCACGTCCCCACAGATGGAGGGCAGTGTCAGAGGCTCCTTGCAGCCACTTTCTGCAGCAGAGCATGGATCCTATCGGGGATTTCTCTGCCAACACAACCAGCTGGAGGAGGGGAGGATTTGCCCTCGTGAAGCAGCAGAAGCCACGACCAGAGGGGATCTCATGAAGCAGAAACAGAGCTCAGCAGGGACTTTCCTGGTGGGAGATTCTGAGAGCAAAGTAGAACATCCTTTGTGACCACCCTCATGCACCTGCTCCTGCAAGGGCTGCAAAGAGATCTCCTGCAGACCCAGCACCAAACCTCACATGCAGGAATTCACAAGTTGGGCAGCTCCAAGAAGCAATAATGGGTTAATTATGGACTTGCCAAAGCTATTTCTAAACTACTGCTGTGACAAAAGAGCTGCACAAGCTGTTCCAGCACCAGCTTCCCTGGACTGATGGTCCCACTCAATCCCCACCATGAGAGCTGCACCATGGGCTGGCTTACAGAGTCCTCAGAAGAAAGAGAGAAACATGCTGAATTCCCCAGCATTTGAATCACGGAAGTGTTTGCCAAGAATGGGCCTCCCTCGTTACAGTTTCATAATTCTTCAGTGCTCTCAGCCCCGCTCAGACCCCGTTTGGGTAATAATTAACTGTTCCCAGCGCTCGGCGCCTGCTCCATGCAGCCCTGCGTGCTCCGGCTTGGCACTCAGACCTTCAAAATTAACAGCACTGAGAAGTTTATTTCTGTTAATTATGCTATTTTGGAAAGAGAAGAGGAAGGAAAGCAATTTCCAGAGACATGTGGGGGGTTTCTTCTCACCCTTCCCCCCAGCATCCCTCAGGAGAAGGCACTTCACACCCACCATGGAGCTCCCCCAGAAATGGGTTGTGGTTTCAATTCTGCATCCCCAAAGTGAACACAGATCCCTGCTGCCAGGGGAGGAGGCCCAGCACTGCTCCACACAGAGCCCACAGAGCCCTCGGGGGTGGTGAGTCAGTTCCCTTCTCACAAGGGTTTGTGCCACCAGCCTGGAGAGCCTCGTGTCCCAAATGCCACCCACAACCTGACTCGCCCAGTGCTGAGACTGAGACCATCAGAGATGGACAATGACTGAGGATGTTGGATGGAAGAGACCAGCAGGGACAAGGTGCAGAATCTTCTCCCTCCAAAACCTGCAAGGGAAGGTCTGGGGACTCTTCCCTTTGCTTCCATCCCTGTTCTCTTCCACTGCACATGCTCTTCCCTCATGCCAGGCTGGAGGGCACAGAGCCAGGCTGTGACCTGCTGCCACTGCTGCAGAGTGACACAGGCAAGTCATCAAAAATGTTCTGTGGCCATTTCATTTGGTTCCTGCCCCATCATGGGGTGCAGAGACACTGGGGACCGAGCAAGTGCCACTGTCTCCTGCACCACTATCACACGTTCTATGGCACTGGCAATTTCAAACCCCATCTTGGACATTCTGGCAAGAGGCAAGAGGTCAGAGACACTTTATTATTAAAAGAAAATTTAAAAATCAATCAATAAAGGAGTTTCCGCAAGTGTTTCACATGGAGAGAACGATCTCCTTTCCTCTTTCCTGTGTCACAGGTTGATGTCCACTCTCTGTCAGCACAGTGGAGCACCCAGACAGTCCCACCACACCTGGCACAAGGCCACCAGCTTCTCACCCAACCCAAACTGGCAGCTGGAGGGTGCTGAGGCTCCCAGCACTGCCAGGGCTGTGGAGGGAAGGAGCTGGGAAGCACCAACACACAGAGGAGGAACCTCCAAAGAAACTCCTGGCAGCAGTTTTAAAGCAACAAGGAAACCATGAGCTCTGGGGTTCCTTTCCGTGACCACAGGACAGGGAGATGCCACCACTCCATGGCCCTGGCACTCCCAGACCACCTCCCAGTGCCAGTGCTAACCCCTCCCACAGATGTGATCACACCAAATGCAATCACATAAACAGCATCCAGATGTGATCTGGGAGGCTCCATAAACCTTCTCCTGACAATGGTGCCCAGAAGGATTTGGAAAGCTGACAGACAGCTTTGAAGTTTTATGCAATGTGCTTTGGACATCCACAGCAACAGCTCCATCATCCCATCCCACCAGGCTGAGCACCCTTCCCACATCCCAAGTGCTGCTAGGACAGGAAACATGAGCCTGACATTTGCTGCGTTCGGGAACTGGGGAGCTTGGAGGCTGCTCCGCCCTTTATCTCCATCCTGGGGGGCTGGAAATCACCCTGGCATTACCCGAGGAAGGCAGCACTTAGGACATTTCCTCCACATCCCTGTCCAGGCTGAAAATACTGTGGGAAAAATTATTCGCAGAAAAAAATTGGTAGCTCCAAGCCTGGCCCGGCAGCGAGTGAAAAGCGAGAGGCAGGAAAAGCAGCGGAGCAGCCCTTCCCAAATCCAGAGAGGAGCTCGGGGGGGGGGGGGGGGGTCATTTCTCAGCTGAGTTTCCTTAGGAAACATGGGAACGAGCCACTCTGCCTGTCCATCCCCACAATTCCTGAACCACTGCCTTGCTTTTAACCAAAACTGTGTGAGGATGAGCCGTTGCCAGAGACATTCCATGGGGTCTGACGTGCCATCCCACACCCCCTTCCTGTCCCTGCGCAGGGAGACGCAGCAGCAGGAACAAAACCCTGCTTTAAAAAGGAACTGCAAGAGATGTCCCAGCCCCAAAGCCCATAACCAGAGCCTGCATCTTCTCAGGCAAGCAGGAAAATCCAACCTCCAGGTGCAATTCCATGGCAGCTGGAGCCCCCAAGCCCATCCTCAACAAACACCTTTATTTTCTCCGACGCTTTGCCTCTCCGCCAGCCTCCACAAGTGGGATGCACTTCCCACCACCCTCCCAGAGCTCCATCCCACTTCTCCAAGGTCCATTTTCAGCTTCGTCCCCCTCAGCCCCGTGTCCCCCTGAGCCAGGGCTGGAGGGAGGCTGAGAGAGTCACATTTCCCCAAGAAATTCCGGGAAAAGCGCTCCTGCTTTTAATGAGAAGATTTTTTTTTTTCTCTGCTCTCTTCCATAGCCAAGCTAATAAAAATGGAAAGCAATAAAAAATTCCAGCAGAAGGGAGGTGCAGGGGAGGAGCAAAGGGAAGATACCACTCATTGAAACCTATCCTAAACAGAAGATAATTAGCCACATATATGCCAGAAAGAATAGGAACAGTATATGCAATTATTGGGAATGCACACTTTAAGAGCATTTGCCAAAAATGCCTGTTTTTATTAAAAAGGAATGGTTTCACAAAGGCCCAACTGTAAGAAAGGTTGTAATTTGCCCAAATAAAACTTAATTTGATCCATGAAATAGCTGTGGTTTATTGTGTAATATATGTGCTATGTGTTTTAATTTAATAGAATCCAATATAATTGTAAGCCAGTCGAGTTTCAGAGCAATTTTGGGTTGTTCCCACAGTGTGCAGAGCACAGATGCCACTTTGTGCATCGCACCAGCACATCCATAAATCAGGAATATAGGAAGGATTATCCACAAAGCAGCAAGTAATGCCTCATCACACTCCAGACAGAAAATAAGACCTTTGAGGGAAGCAAAAGGAGTTATTTACAGGAAGCAACTTGGGATGCTCTGCACTCAACCAGGCTCCAGGATGCAGTTTCAGGGTGCTGGACCAGCCCCAGATGTCACCCAGCAGTCTGTGGTGCTGTGGGCCCCCCATTGCAGAGCCAGGTACCCCCAGCCCACGTCAAGTGAGGGGAGATGGAGGTGAATCCTTATTTTTGCTTTCTAGGAAGCTCATGGTCCGTGTTGCCTATCAAGGAGACCAGATCTGTGTTCTCCCACCAGGCAGTTCCTGCTCCCAAACAGCTCAGGACAGGAGGGACGCGCTGGGAGGACGCACCAGGACCTCTCATCCCCCAGCACAGCTCTGCAGCTACCCAGCTCCCATTTCCTTAAAAACCTGAGCTTAAAGCAGTCAGGGAGCAGCAGATTCAGCACCAGCCACTCTCCCCAAGCCCCCCAGGCCATGCCCTGCACAAGCAGCAGTTCCCCACAGCCAGCTCCTGCCACAGGGCATTTAGCTGGACAAGACATTTTGTCCTGGTGTTTGTCAGGGAAAATCCCCACAACCTGCTCTGGCTCCTGAGGCTCATCCCACACCCCTCAGAGGCACCAGCAGCTGCATCCCCTGACCCAGGACCAGCCCGTTAAAGTTCTTCCTCCACTCCAATCCCACCCCAGAGCAGGCAGAGCCTGAGTCTGGAGGGCCACAGGTTTGGGAAGCACAGGTAGGTGTGTGAGCAGCTCTGCTGCTCTGTTAAAGGCATTAACCCACATCCCAAAGAGCTGGAGACATTCCACCACTCCCAGCCCATGAGGCCAAGCAGCATCACACCCCCCAGCAAACCTCCACCTCCTTCCTCTCCACCAACGACTGTTTTCTTTTCCCTTGGCAGCCCACGCGTGGGGGGCACTATCCAGTTTTGAATTATGCATTGAACAAGCCCCTCTGCTTTTACAGGAGATAAAGCCCTGAGAAGAAGGATTATGGCCTGAAGACTGGCAGCCCCTGTAAAACTGCAGCTAAACCTGTGCCACAAAGGGATCTCAGCCTCTCTTTTTAAGAAGAGCTGAGAGTGGGTGAATTTAGCATTAATTTCTTTTCCATTCTGGCTGGTGGAAAGCATTTCTCAGTCACAGCAGCAATGAAAGTCAAGGACAGGGATGATGAATGTCAGCTCACAGGAGGAGCAGCAGCCTCTGGGACACAGCAGCAACTGGCTGCTCCTCCCCAGCCCGGTGCAGAGTTTTAAAACCCATTATTGCTAAATTAAGAGGATCTTATCAAATAAACACACTCTATACACCAAAGTCTGCAAGGACTCAGGTCCAATACTAGAATTATTAATTCAGGACTTCCACTGGAGCGGATATGGGGCGTATGTGGCACAGGGAAGCCACAAACTGTGCAGCCTTCAGCCCCTTGCTTGCACCCATAACACCAGGAGAATCCAGCTGATGCCTCCACCAAAGCCTTGGCACTCACAGAAAAAGATGTCCAGCGAGTTTCACTGCTTCAGCACCACCTCGGAACATCTCCCTGTCCCACCACCCCCACAGATGATCCATAAAGCAGCCGGGTGAGTCAGGCCACGCATCCCAGGCTTTGCTGCAGCATCAAGATCTGACTCCTCACTGCCGAGGCAATCTGAGGGCTGTGGTCTGGGGCAGCTCCACCTGAGGAGTCACTGCCTTGGAGGGGTGACTCTCACCAGCCGGAGCCCAGCTGAGGCACCAAACCCACACAGCAGCCCTGTCCTGCAACAAACCATCACCTCTGTACAGCCACTAGTAAGCCAGAGCAGCTCCGGGGTCAGTGCCTGGCTGGGGCCCTTCAGCACAGGCACAAAGATGTGTTTGCTCAGGGATTCACTGCCCTGGGTCTGAGTGGTGCTCCAGACACCCAGCCTTGGCACTAAAGAGCAGTAGAGGCAGCTCCCTGAGCTCAGTCTGACCCCTGGGTGCAGCACAATCGGTGTTCCAGCACTGCTGCTGAGAAAAAAACCCCTCACTTCCCCGCTGCACTGCCCAAAACGTCCCTCCAAAAAAGCCCTTGGGGATTTGTAACCACAGGGGTGACCCAACAGCCTTCTCAGGACAAAGCCGAGCCAGCTCCAGCTGAGGAGCCACACAAACCCTACAGCAGCTCCCCAGCCCCGAGGCACCCACAGCAGCTGCAGGAGCTCGGACCAAGCACAGCCCAGCAGCCTCCTGCCAAGGGGGTACTTTAATTTATACCCTTACAATGCTGTAACACCACACAGACCTTAAAGGAACAATGGAGAAAGTGCCACTTACCTCGGGTGTTGGGAGACCACAGTTCCTTCAGGAAGTAGGAAAAACCCCACTTGGAGAAGCTTAGGAGGCTGCTCAAGCAAAAGGGGGGGAGTGTGGCCATCCTGCTTTCCTGCTTTTATAGGGGCTGGGGCAGATGGGCAAACAGCAGCAGCTGTGGGTGCAGCACAGCAGAGACCCATCAGCTCATTAATCAAACCCAACCACGTCCAGCTGCTCCTGCAAACCGGGCAGGGAATTAACTCCCCTGTCCCCATGGAAGTGCCCTTCACCCACAGCCACCCCAAGGGCTGCTCCAGGTGCCAGTTTCCAGCCCCCAGGTCCAAACCCGGTGTGGGGGATGCACAGGGGAAGCTCCAGCTGAGCTCTGAGAGGGTCCAGTGTGAAGTTCAATAGCTTTGAAGTCCTAAAGCTCCTTTAAAGAGTTCCAAGTTTCAGTGATTATAAGGTATTAAAGGGGCAAAATGAGACTGAAAAGGATACTTGATGTCTTATTTCATTGCCTCACCATAAAATCCTTTTTTATTCCCTTTAAAGCCCTGCTGTCAACTGAAATAAAACTCCAGATTTATTCCTGGGGAGGTGCATGAGTAATGAAAAAAGGAGAATGAAGCACCATCAGTGGATTGCACAAGGGAAATCCCAGAGTTAACCCTCAAATCCATCCTTGGTGCTATTTTCTTCCAAAATATGGATGGGTAGAAAGTGGAAAATGATGGCACTGCTGCACGAGGAGGAGGAGAACAGGGAGCAAAGGTGTGAATGTGGTGGTGGGAAATGCTGGGAAAAAGAAAAGGAAACAAAGGAAACAGGAAGAAGCACCTTTTGCTGGTGCTTCCCAGGTAACATGAGGACAGCATTAACAAAAATCTCTTTAAAAAGTCCCCAAAACATAAAAATAGCCTCTTGATGGACTGTGTGAAAGCGATACAGTGAGGGAGGTGGGTGGTTTGGCAGGACCCACCAAACCTAAGCCAAAGGGATAAAAAAACCCCTGCAAAGCTCTTGAAAGCTGCTTTAAATGAGAGTGACATGTTTTGACACCGTTCCCGAAGAATGGCTGTAACACAAACAAAAATTAATGATGTCAAGTATTAATACTGATGCTGCAGGAATTCAACCAATGTGGTCCCAATTAAACATCAAATATGGTTATAATTTGAAAAATGACTCCAGGAATGTCATTGCGACATTCCCTGCTCGGGTCTCTCCCAGCATCCGCCCAGGTCGCTGTGTTTCCCTGTGGGATGCAGCCTCCCCCTTCCTCCATCCCTGGAAGTGTCCAAGGCCAGGCTGGACGGGGCTTGGCGCACCCTGGGATGGTGGAAGGTGTCCCTGCCCATGGCAGGGGGTGGAATGGGATGAGCTTTAAGGTCCTTCTAACTTGAACCATTCCAGGTTTCCAGGATTCTGTGATTTCCCATCCTCACTCATGGCTGTGGCAGGAACACCAAGTCCAGATGCCAAAAAGCATGACTCGCACCAGGAGGGCTTTTGAGTAGCAAATTTAGGTTCTATTTAACTCTTTGATGTCTCATTGCATCTTTTTCTCTGGAAATATGAAGGTGACAAAAATATCCTTTGCAGCCTTGAAAGCTTCCCAATCACTGGGCTCCAGAGGCTGGATTTTTATGGAAATCAGAGGTACAGGGATTTGTAGAACTCTAGGACTTGGCAGGACTACTCCCTGGCAATAAATAACTTCCTTGACCAAGCAAAGCCTGTGTCCAACCTGCCCCTGCCAGGCCCAGCACAAGTCAGCAGAGGGGCTGATTTTATCCAGGATTTCCAGGGAGAGTAAATCAGCCAGGACAGGCACAACTGACCAGGACATTTTTTTGGCTGCAGCTGCTCCTCAGAGTAAATATATTCTTCCCAAACACTCCTGGATCATTTATTGCCTGGACGACAGACTGGGAGATCTATGGGACAAAGCTGCTCACAACTCCTCCAAGGCACCTCCGCCAAGGCACTGGAGACGTTCCCAAAATCCAGGGCACGCTCCAAAGGAGGATCCACCCAACCACGAGTTGTTCAAAACCTCCATTTGTTTCTCAACCATCAAACACATCTGGGACATGCTGGACTCACAGACAACCCGAGGGTAAGGCCGATAATCCAAACTGGTTCTGCTGGGCAGCTTTGTGGCCATGGAATATTCTGCTTTTCTGATACCCACTGATAAGCACTGATGAAAAATTATTTGTGCAAACATGGACGTGCACCCTCACCATGTTCCCACCACAATTATGTTATCAGAGAGATCAGAGAGCCCTGAGTGAGAACAGCTATGGGAGAGCTACCTCTCACCTCCTCCCAGTGCTCCCTGGCTCTCCAGCTGGCCTCACTCACCCTCACCTTGGAGCTAGCTGCAGCCTTCCAACTCATTTATTAGTTTTCCAGGGTCCTGGCTGAGATGGGAGACAGCAGCTGCCCTCTGGAATCCCCTGACTGCTGCCAACTTCAGCTGGGGGGGGGAAGAAAAAAGACAATTAAATCCCCCCCCATAATGCGAATACTTTATTATCAATGAGTGACTGTATTAGCTTTTTGTCTGGGTATTAATAATATTTCAAAAAACCATACATCAAAATTAGGGCTTTCTCCTATTTTTGCTGTATAATTTTTCTTTGTTTTTTTTTTTTTTTTAAAAATCTGTATTGAAAGAATTATATAAGCCAAAGTGCATTTTCTGTTTTTTGTCCATATACACATTGCACCATACATAAATAATTACATTGTAAAAATGACTCCATAATTACAAGTATAATATATATTTTCATATAATATATAAAACTTTATATTAAATCTAGGTAGATGATATTTGGGATAGTCTGTGTCTTTTTTTTTTTTTTTGTGTGTGTGGTTTTTTTTTTGTTGTTCTCCTTTTGCCAGAGGCTGACCGTTATCGGTTGTTGCTGAGTAAGATCTCCAGCCAACAAGGACATGACGTGATGAACTGTCTGGAATAACACGGCCCCCAGCCCTTGGCGAAGCTGATCCGGACGCTGTTGGGGTCATAGGGCCCGTCTGCATAATCCAGCTCGGCCGTGTGCTGCAGCAGGCAGGACTTCTCGTAGTCAAACACCTTGATGGAGTAGCCCGGCATCACCTTGCGCACGATCAGAGTCCTACAGTTGGGGATGTCCAGTGTCGGGGAGTTGACAAAGATGGGATGCTCGCTGCGGTTGTAGGCCCACACCCCGTCCGGTTCCTTGCTCAGTAAAATCCCGTAGCCGATTTTACTTCGAGTCCTTCTCACAGTCTCGCTCCTGTTGTCCAGGTTTAGCTGTCCGAGGCAGAAGCCGTTTCCTTGAGGTAGGTCATAGAAGATACTGACAGACTGTTCGTACACTGTGTAGAGGCGGCCCACGCGCGTCCGGTGCTCCCAGTAGGCCACGTTGCACCAATGGCTCCTCTTCACGGCATCGGGCGACGTGCTGGCATCTGTGGGGAGACAGAGAGAGTCAGGAGTGCTGGGATCACCTGGGAAACGACAGGGATGGAGGCTGGGAAACAGCTCCTCCCACCCATCAGCTTTGCTCAGTGAGAACTGAACTTGTGCTCAACCCAAACCTTGTGTTCAACATAAACTTCACACTGAACCCAAAATTTGTGTTCAGGCCAAAACTTGTATTCAGCTCCAAACACGTATTTAACCCAAAGTTTGTGCTCAACCTAAAACTTGCGTTCAACACAAACTTCACGTTCCACCTAGTATTTGTGTTCAACCCAAAACCTATGCTCAACCCAAAACTTGTGTTCAACACAAATTTCACGCTCAACCCAAAATTTGTGTCCAAGCCAGAATCTGTATTTAACCTAAAATTTGTGCTCATCTCAAAAGTTCTATTAATCTGAAATCTGTGCTCAATCCAAAACTTGTGCTCAACCCAAAGTCCATCTTCATCTCAAAGCTTGTGTTCCACCCAAATACTGTCTTCAGTTACATCAAATGCCACCAAGACCGGCAGCTCAAGCCCAGGCTGGAGACCCCACAGGGCGCCCACCATCTCCCATGAGCTCAGCACATCTTCCTCTCTCCAATTTAATGTCCAACCCTGCATCCAGCAGCTGGGCCCCCGTGTCCTCAGGATATCTGCATTCCTCCCACCGGAGCTGGCACAGACACTGCCCCAGTGTTGCTCTGCCAGCCCTGAGCCTGGCGGCTCCCCAGCACCACTGTGCTCCTGTATCCCCACTTTCCAAGCCCAATTTGTGCCGAGCTGACCCCAGGGGGATGTCCAGGACGTGCCTCGATGAGTGACCCGCTGGGTGTCTCTGCTGTGTAATATTCTCTGACAGCGATGTTCCCATGGGGAACATGAAATCTGAGGAAGTGCTTCATGCCAAGGGGGAGTAGCTGCTATGAACTATACATGTCCTTCTAAAAACCCATTGGAACTCTCTCCAGACAATGAGAAACGTCTCTTCTTTCTAGGAATTACAGTCAGGGAAGACGGGAGGGACACAGGCTGCCAGAAATCTGTTTAATCTATGATGCCTCCAGAATTTATGATGTCTCCAGAAGGAAGACAGGAAAAGAAGGAGCCCCAAAGAGGGCAAATTAACCACTTGCTGAACATCATTCCTGCTCCTACCACACCGGTTAACAGAAAACTGCCGTGGAATTTCCAGCAAGGAGCTCTGCTCCGAGCCAGCCGCGCTCCGTGGCCGGCATTAAGCTCCTTGACAATCCCTCACGCGCCCGCGGCCTGCTGACCCCGGTGCCTCCGTGCCATCATGTCCCATTAACTTGCCCACGGGGTGATGCCATTATTTTGCTCCAGAGCCCCCATTGACACACCGGATTTCAGGCACAGCCCTCTGGCCCTGCTTCTTTTCAGCTCAAATTACCCCGGAGGGGACCGGGCTCCCCTCCCCATTAACCAGCTTTGAATTAAGCGGCTTTGTTGGAGTTTAACTGGAGTTGTAACTATACAAATTTAAGGGGAGGGCCATGGGGGAGGGGGTGACAGGGCAGGCAGGGAGGCAGCAGGATGCCCTTTGCTGTGGGCAATGCTCATCAGCCTGAACCAACCCCTTCACCCACCACAGGCCACATTTTTGTGGACACCATCTCAGTCCATCCCCCTGCCATCGACAGGGCCAACTTCCACTAAACCAGGGTGCTCAGAGACCCATCCATCTTCCAAAGCATCCAGTTTCCACAGGCATCTCTTCCCTGGAACATCCTGCAGATGCTCCCACTGCCTTTCCAAAGCTCTCCCCAAATGCTGAGTTTTGCTGTTGTCCCACTCAAGTTGGTCTGGGGGCTACAGACCAGCTCAGGGCCTTTCATGTGCCGGGGCCGGAGGCTGGTAGCAATTACTGAGCTCCGCATCTGTTTAACCTCCCAATCTCCTCAAAGCCCTCCATGCCCATTAGCTACGTTGGTTTTGTCATTTCGTTTTTGAGAAACTACTGCTCCGCCCCTGCATTTCCCTTACAGATTAAGGATGGGACAGCTCCAAACCTCCAGTGTCCCCAGCAGCTCAATTAATCTGGGGAACAGTCAGCAATAAACATTTAAATAGGAGTTTCCCATGGTTTACTGCAAATTAATATATGAGGTAGGGAAAGCAAAGAAAGCAAAGCCAGGAGGAAAACAGTGCCTATCCTACAAGAATATCATGCTGGAGGTGCCACCAGCCCTGGTGCCATCTCTGCTTTACAGGAACTTGGAATTATCTAGGCAAAATCATCAATGAAAACAGGGGAAGGGCTTTTTACACCTCCTGCTTTCACATGCATCTGAAATAGCCTCATTAAAAGCGCTTCCATGCAACTTATGGCAGGAACTTCACTCCATCCATCCATCCATGAATGCATCCCCCTGCAAATGTGCTCCTCATCTCTGTCATCCCACAGCTCCTGCCTGGCAGTGACAGCCCTGCCAACTCAAAGCACTCCTGGAGATGTCCTGTGCTTCTTCAAACAGGTGAGGAGATGAGTTTTAGGTAGCTCCACCTCAAGAAGTGAGAAGTTTCTTTTCAATCCACTTCTGGCCAGGGGAGAGAAAGTGTTTAAAATCCAAAAAAAGCAACCCACAGGGAAATAAGCCCTGAAAGGGGACAGTTACAGGCCCATCTGAGCAGCCCCTGCCTGCAGGAAGCTGTTGCAGGGTCCCTCTCCCAGCGCTCCCTGTGCCGTGGTGAGTTCCTCTCCCTCCTTTTATCTCCCAGTGCACTCAACCAAATCCTGCGAAGATGAACTCATCCCGCAGCCCTGACATAAAACAAGCACTTCAGCAAGCCCCCAAATCAGGGGGGCCTGTGCTGTGTCTCATCCCCTGCCAAGTATTACTTTCGCCTCCAGCTATTAGCCACTACCACTCTGCAGAGAGCAGGGGCGGCCGGCACAACACCACCTCCTCCTCTGCCTTTTAAATAAATGCCACTTTTCCCTTCTCTTTTTTTCCATGCTGCCCTTTATGCACAAACAAGAAAATCCATTTTTTGTTCTGTTTTTTCCCCCTCCCACTTCTGCTGGAACAGAGGCAGGCTTGTTAGCCTTCTTTTTGAAGAAAGGAAAATATTTGAGTCCCACAGTGGTACAGGACGGGTTTTTAACAACTATCATTGTAGGCAGCTACAACTTGTAGCAGCTCCAGAGGGGCTGGCGTCAGGGCTATCTCCTCCATCGAAGCCACCTTCATCCATCAGATGGAGGGGCTGAAACTCTGCCTCGTGTTTACTCCTTCCTCCACGTCGCTGCTTCCTCCACGGCAGCGATGCCTCGCAGCACATCCCGAAGTAAATTCAAACAATTAGAGATAAAGGAACAAGATAGGAGAATCAAACCCAGAATTTAAAGGGAAAAGCCTCCTGCATGGCTCAGGCAAAAGGAATCTGGATCTGGGAATAAATGCAGAGAGCAAACACTGTAAATCCTCTCAGCGCTAGCAGCACTGCTGCTGTCGCTCCCTGCAGAGTGTGGAGGTAAAGAAAATAACTTGAGGTTTGAGACTGTGATTTGACAGCGTTTTATGCCAGTAAAGTTCAAAGGAGTGCTTTAAAAGAGAAAAGAAAGATGCTTTTTTCCAAAACAAAATGCTGCACAGCCCCAATGCTTGATGTTGCGCTTAAAAGCAGGATGGAAAACATGGGCAGATCACGAAACACATGAAATAAATGACTCTGATTCACTATTTGGCTTTCCCAAAGCCACCAAACCTCCTCTCAGCAGGTCAAATGGACCCCTCAATACATGGCTGCAAGGAAGAACTTCTCAAAACACATTTAAGAGGTGCCCATAGGGAAGACCATGCACATAAAAAATAAACCACTGCACTCTCCAGATGTGATGGGGACTTGAATGCACATCTGGGCATCTGGAAATGAAGTAGGATATTCAAAAGTCCCCCCACACAGAGCTCACTCCCCATTTCCATGTTCCTCCCTCCTGTACTCCTGTGTCACAGGGCAGCCTCACAGTCCACTGGCCATGGAGCTCAGTTACCTCCTCTCTCCACATCTTTCCATTCAGTTTAATTCCACTTTTGGACTATTAGATCCAAGCTCAGTCTTTTTCCTCCCCTCTGCCACAGCACAGATCTAGATTTACACTGCCCAACACACAGGAGCAGGGAAGCAGGAAGGTTACAGCCATACACAGCTCACTGTGCACAAGGTGCAGATAAAAAGCCTAGCACAAAGAACACACACATTTCTCCAAAATCTATTAACAGTTCACTAGGGAGCCATCAGTTAAAATAATCCCCCATTAATACCCCATGAAACAAGCACCAGGGTAAGGAAGGGGTTAAAACTTTCCACAGCAGAAATGGAATTTTTATGGCTTTGCAAAAAAAAAAAAAAAAAAAAAAGAATTAATTGTCAATCTGCCCCAGCAAAGCTCACAACCATTTTCCTTAAGCCAATTTACTTAAAATACCTCTGCCTTACAAGTTTCAGCTGGAATGCATCACTGTGCCCCCCAGAGCCCCCCTGCCACCAGCACCGACCCCGGCACGGCCCCTTTGGCAGGGGAGAGGCTGAGAGCCGTCCCCAGCACAGGGGGCCCCTCCAGGGACACAAAGCAGCCACCTTCTGGCTGCCTGTCCTCACTGGGAGTGGCAGGTGGGACTCTGAGGGCACCTTGGAGGGGTTGGTGAGCCCTGTCTTGGCGCACGGGAGTGCCCCAGTGTTGGCCTCACTGTGTGTATTTAAGGCAACATCCTAATCCCAGCAGGGAATGGACACAGGAGGCTGGGCAGGAGCTTCTCCATCCTGGTGAAAATCCTGGTGAGCACAGGACAGTTCAGTCCCCTTCTCTAACTCCTCCTTGGTTTCTCCAGGGAAGCAGGAAGCTGCTGTTACAGCAGGACAATGGACTCCTGAGGGGAAAGGCAGGTGGGTGCAAGTAGCAGGATGGGCAGCCCTGGTTTTCCTCCGGGACATTTTCCTAAAGACCAGGATCAACAGAGGATCCTTTAATATCCCAGCTTTCACCAAGAAAAGATTCTCCCTGGCTCACAGAGACCCTGAAAAGCTGCCACCAGCTGCCCAGCCGATGGCCAAGGTCAGCCACAGGGGCAGCCAGCTGGACCTTCCCATGCTGCAGAGCATCAAACTCTCCCAGATTTCTGGTTTACTCCACTGAATGTAAGGATTCAGCCCAGCTCCCATCTCAATTATGAAACAAGAATGTGGTTTTATATTGTCATTAATCTGGTGTCACCGCTGCCACTGCGGGGTCCCAACTCCTCCACCCTCACATGGCTGTTGGGCAGCCATGGACACCAGTTCAGCTCACTCATCCCACAAAAACCATGGAAAAACAGCTGAGAAGAACCCTCCCTACCACCACATCCACCATCCTCCTCCTCCTCTTCTTTCCACCTTTCCCTTGGAGCAGAGCTCTGCTGCTCCCCAGCCTCCTCCACCAGCAGATTGAATTTGTTAACCCAGGAGATGATTAACTCAGAAGAACACTTGCGCTGGGTTAATTAATTCAATTAGTTCAAAAAAAGGGTCTGACGAGCACCAGAGCCCATGCAAGAGGTGTGTGGAGAGGCCTGGGGGGAAAGGGGGACATTTCCATGGCAACCCAAGAAACAAAAGCAACACAGGACAAGGAGTCAATGCCAAGAATGAGGATGAAAACAATTTTCTCTGCATAAAAGAAACCACTCTGCAAAATCATCAGCTCATGCTAATTTTTTTTTATATCCTTCAAAGCAAAACACATGCCATGTTTAGTTCTGCCCGGAAATTTGGAAGTCATCATCAGTTAGCTTATTTTCAAGTTAAACTCAAGGAGTTTGCTTCTAATGGACCTTCCCTGGCCATTAAATCCACAGTCCAGAACATGAGTTTAAGGTATTTTGGCACTGCTTTTCCCCCAGCTCCCCTGTTTCAGAAAGGACATTTCAGCAAAGGGTGAAAACTGGAAAAACCCAACTCAGGTATTTTTCACTGGCATTTTTATGAGTTACTTCTAAATGCCAAAGTTTTCAGAGATTTAGGGGATGTTTTTAAAATGTTTTTGAGTCCAACAGTCTCCATTAACCTCAGTTTGTCTTGCTCAGAGCTTTCCCAGGCACGTCCATGGCTTTTCCAGCTCCTGGGCTGTGCAGGTACCTGCGTTACACCTGGCACGTCCGAGGAACACAACAATGTAAATACAGCTTCAAAAGGAGCCTTGAACGTCACCGCCCACGTTGGCTGCCACTTCTGAAAGCACCAGACCTGTCATCAACCACAGCCTGGCTGGGACTTCTTCCCTCTTGGAAACCAGCCCTGGATAAACCCAAATCCAGCAAAATCCCAGGGTCGTGCTTGGCATCTCTGGGACCATCCACCCCTGTACCCCAACCAGCTGGAAAATGGGGAGAAAAACGAGCTGATGAAAACCACAGGGGAAAAGGTGGGGAAGGGAAGGTCCCCACTATTGATTTTCTGTAAAATCCAGAGGTTTGATGAAAATCTGAGCATTGTCTGGTTGGGATTGGCTTTTTCCTCTGCCTGCTGCTGCCAGCTGGGCAAGGCACCAGCTCCACAAACAGGGGAGAAGGTTCATTCCCAAGTCCCCTCTGCAGTAGGGTGAGGGAAGCTGGAACAAAACTGGGGGGAAAAAAACCCTTTTTTTCCATTTTTAGGTTGAGAACTTGCAAATTTTCAGCTCCTCCACCCAGCCATGTGTGCAATCCTTCTTTTGTTCTCCCAGAGCCTGAAAAACGCTGAGAATCTGGGAGAAATCACCCCATAAATCACTGGATAGCAGAATTCCCTTCCAGCCGCTGCCGTGATGTCCAAGGCTCCCTTCCCTGCGCCGCTCCTGCCTGGCCCTGTGCCCACTGTTCATCAGCCCGGAGGCTGCAATCCCGGCCACGCCAACCACATCCCAGTGGGATGGCCACGGGTTGGGATGGCCAAGTGGGACCTCCTGAGCTCTCATCCGCCTTTGGAAGCCATTCTGGCTTGGCAGAGCAGCTCTAGGTGCTGTCAGAAACCCCTCAGGGAGTGGGACAATCCGCCCAGCAGCCAGAGCTGCGGCACGGCAGAGCATCCTGCGGCAGGGCCGAGGCTCTGGGAAATGGGATAAATATAAATAATCATAGTTTTCGCTCCCAGAGAAGTTTCGGCTGAGTGCTTCAAAGCCTTTTAAAAGCAGAAACTAATTAGTAGGTCCCTCAGAAGAGAAACAGGAATAACACCCCTTCCCTCCTCCATCGTGCCGCTTGGGAAGTGCACGTTGGGCGCTGGAGCCGAGCCTGGGAATCTCCTCAGTGGAGGGGGACGGGCCAGAGGAGAGAGGCTTTGGCTGAACCAAACCAAAGCCTGCTGGTTCACACCAGCACTAATCCCAGAATCATTAATGTTGGAAAAGACCTCCAAGGAAGGGGTGGAGGGGGCACTGAGGTGCTGGAGCTGTTTTGGGAAGCCAGAGGCCAAGTTGGTGAGGATGTCATGAAGAGGCTGCAGAGATGCTGCTGGAGCCTCCTCATTTTCCAAACTTCCTAAGAACATCAGGTGTCCCCAGCAGCAGCAGGAGCACTGACCCAGCCCTGGATGCTTTTTTTATCCAGTTGTTGGATAATCCATGGGCACCGAGCTCCTCCAAACCAGGAAGGCTGTCCTGCAAAGGCCAGACAGCACATCACCATCTCCTTGCACAGCCCAACCCCAAATTACAGCTCAGCTCCCTCCAGGAACAACCCAAATTTGCCATTTCCAGAGGGGAATGCTCAGCTGCCCCTACATGAGCTTCCCCTCCTTCAGATGTCCCAGCTGATCACAGAAAATCCACTTCCCAAAACACCAGGAAAATGGGAACTTTGGGCTTCAGAGCTCGCACAGGACACAGGACCCCGAGCAGCTGTAGCTGCCGCAGCTTTTTTTAGTTTCCTAACCAGAAATGAGCAGAGCTGTCTCCCTGGGAGGAAAACCAAAGCAATACCAAACATTACCATCAGACATATTTTGAGCGCCTGCACTGTGCTCCAGCCCCAGCCATTCCCTTCAGAGCAAGAGCCTCTCCCTGCTTTCACATCTGCATGGGATTTACTCCTGAGAACGAGCTGATGGCTTCCAGAGGTGACATGAGGAGCAGCAAATGGGCTGAAAAAACCCAAGGCCACCCTGATTTCTCAGCAGCCACAGCGGCACCTTCGAGGGCAGACTGAGTGTCTGTCGGCTCCATGCCAATACCACTGTAAGTATCAAGGACTGAGAAAGCTTTAGGAGTTCATCACAGACCTGGAAAACAACCTGTGACAGAGGAGGCTCCCTAAGGGGGCCACAAGCAGCAGCCCAACAAGTATTTTTCTCCATATAATCTGGGAATGAGCTGCTTTCCTCCTCCTCAGCTGGCTGGGTGTGGAATCTGGTGCCAGGCAGACATGAGACCTCAGCTTGGGAACTCTGGCTTTCAACCCAAACTTGTGCCAGAGGGTTCATCCCAGGCCAGCTGTGGGTCCTCTATTCCAATCCAACCCTCTCTCCAAAAGGGGTCCAGCCAAAGCCTCCCCTCATTTGATAATTCTCCCCTGCAACCCCAAAAAAAGGCGCTCTTTCCAGCATGGTATCAGTGCCCTCACATATAAGGGAAGCAGACAGGGGCTGCGAGTGCAATGGGAATTCAGGCTTTGTTCTCCCTGGCCAGAGCCCAAGATCCTGCTCCTAATAAAGCTCTCCCAAGCCTCTCTGCCTGCGCAGGCACCTCGAGACGGGAGCCACGGCTCCGGGGCTGCCACCGCGTGTCACGACGCCCACGGCTCCTGCAAGTCCTCGCTCGTGGCAGATTTGCTGGAGTTTTACAGGGAATTAAAGGATTTTGGGTGCCAGCATGGCCTTTGCAAGGAAACAAATCCCTCCGGTGTGCTGGCCAGCCTGGTCATGCTGAAAGGCTAAACCTGTACGGGGAGGTCTGGGGCTCCCATCTGACAGAGAGGGATTGAAAGAGCTGGGATGGGGTTGGGGTGAGCGGCCCAGGGAAGGGCCCAGCGCAGGAATCCCACTGGGAAGAGATAGAAGGGAGCACAGGAATGGCTCCTGACCTCCTGCTTGCACGCAACACGTCCAGGGCTGCGTGGGCACCCACACACGCCAGATTTTCTGATAGCTGCTGCATGTATTGATGTGTAAACATCTGCTGGGGCTGTCGCAGCCCTCGCTCCAAGCAAGCAGCTCGCTCCACTCACAACTGCTCGTGGCCAGCATCCATGGGCTCTTACTCCCACTTCAAGCAAAGACTAAACAATGACTTCAGCAACTCAGGATTTAAGCCCCAGGGTTGGTCCCTCACATCCACCGTGGAAGCAGTGAGGATGCCGTGCTGGATGTCCCGCAAAGCAGGAGGGTCTGCACTACTGTGAGCACCATGGAAAACAGCTCTTGTGCCATTTGTGTGCCATGGAGGGGCCCTTCTGGAAAATCCACAAATCAGCAGCTCAGAGAAGTGGATGCACAGAGCACCCGTTTCTGCTAACCTGGAATAAGATCACCCCTGAAGATCAAACACATCTTTTCTCAGAATTATTGAACTGTTACAGCTGTAACTCTAAAATCAGTGAGTCCAACTGTCACATTTTTATACTCCCTAGGATGCTGCTGTAAAATCTACTGCAGTGCACACGAACAGCAAGAAAATTTGTGTGAAGCAGGGGTGGGGGATGAAAATCATTGTATTTGCATGAAACCCACAACACTGAAGAGCATCACTGCAGCCCAGAGACGCAGCAAGGTGTGGCCTCTTCAAGTCCCCATCTTTCAATGTCATCTCGCAGATGATCAAATTCCTCACGCTGTACTTGCCCAGGGAGACTGGAGGTGACTCACACTAATTACCCTCCCTGGCCAAGAAGGACTTGTTTTCATTTCTACAAACCACAGTTTCTTTTGAAAAAAAGAGGGGGGAAAATAGGAAAATGCCAAAATACACAGAGAGCTCCATGGAATACATCCTGTGCTGCTGCACTAATATGAATCCCAGACAACTCCAGCTTCGTTAGGGATATTCTAGGAGAAAAGGATTAATGAGTTATCACAGAAATAGTTTGGGCTGGAAGGGACCTTAAAGCTCATCCCATTCCACCCCCTGCCATGGGCAGGGACACCTTCCACTGTCCCAGGGTGCTCCAAGCCCCGTCCAACCTGGCCTTGGACACTTCCAGGGATCCAGGGGCAGCCACAGCTTCTCTGGGCACCCTGTGCCAAGGCCTCATCACCCTCACAAGGAACAATTCCTTCCCAATACCCCATCTGTCCCTGCCCTCTGGCAGTGGGAAGCCATTCCCTGTGTCCTGTCCCTCCGTGCTCTGAGTTACAGCATGGACACAGCCAGTGTAACTGTTTGGATGAAAAACTCTCCCACCTTTCTAGGACAAGCTCTCATCTTTGTTGGGAGCTGAATTTTCAAGCTAAAAATAACCTTTTCAGGACTGCTCTCATGCAGGGTTTCTGGCTGCAACTCCTCCACAAGCTGTTTTGGGGCTGAAAGCAAAGGCTGAACTCAGAAACTGTAAATGAAGCACCAAATAAACGACCTTCCCATGGAGAGGAAAACGGGAAGGAGAGGAAGGGGAGCAGGTCGGGCTCTTTGTACATCAAGGCCAGGGAGATTACAGGAGCACGTGAAGGCATCCTCGGGGATAATGAGTTCAACACTGCACTCCCTCAATTCAGCACTAGAGGAGAAATATCAGATTCTTCCCCTCCCTCCAGGGAAATCAGTCCTAAAAGATAAAGTAAGGAATATTAGGAGAAACACCAGGAATTATACATTAAAAAGGCAGCTTGTCACCAGCCTAAACCAGACCCATTTTTCTTCCTCATTCCATATATATCGCACATATAAAAAATCCACATGGATGTAGAGAACTCCCCTGCAAAAACCCTGAAGAATAACTGGTTATAAATCCAGGGTCCGATACTTTTCCAGAAAATTCACAAAGCTCCAATGAGCAGCACAAATTCTCACTTTGGACAATTTTTGCCCATTATTGAAGCATTCCACACTGTTTCTGATGGGGTTGTGGATGATGTGGAAGCCTCATTGTTCAACCCCACTCTTACATGGTACAAACAGATACTGGTGTTATAAGCTCTGTCAAGTTCTGCATTAGAATCTTTAAATTGTTAAAAATAGGAAAGAAACTGCACAGTTCACATATTTTATAAAGCTGGGTTAAATCAACATCTGCAAAAAATATCCCCGTTAAACGAAATAGCAGGATTTCATTAAGTAAATTGCAAGTTGGCAAAAATTCTGAAAGAAAGGGAAAAAGCCACAGCCAGCCCTGTAATTTAAACCTTATTTTAACTGTGACAGCATGGCTGTGAGAGGCTGCATTTCCAAAGGAAAAAATAAAATAAAGTTTAAAAAAAGTACCTGTTCCTCCTGTACCTCACCTCAGCGTCTGCAGTTGTCACTCAAACGAGTTTTTCCACAGGGTGATGAAGAGGGAGCAGGACACGCTCCCACCCCTGCATCCTGTGTGTCAGATCTACCAACCTAGGAGCACCCAGATGCTGGTGCGTGATGCGTGAGGGTGTCTGTCAAGCCCTGTGAGCCAAGAGGGCTCAGGGACACCCCAGTGAGGCTGCAGGCCCCCTTCCATCCCTTTCCCTGGAAGCTGAGCAGCTGAAATCTGAGATGAGATGGCTGCGGAGCTGAGAAACAGCTCAGTCTGGGTGACACTTCATCACTTTGTGTGTTTTAAACACATCCTGCTCCCCTGCATGAGTCCAGGAGCCAGGCAAGCCCAGCCTGGGGCTGCGCTGGTGGCACCCACCCCATCCCCTCTGTGGGTGCCTCGGGGACACTGAGTGGCAGGAATTGGGCTCCTGGCTTGTGTATCCCAAAGAAGTGCCTGAAGGCACAGGATGGGCAGTGCTCACCCTGGGGAACTCTTCCGGGCTCTCCTCTGGGAACGCTGTTCTAGGGCGGTTGTGGCCCCATGTGCCCAAATCAAGGGTGCAGCTTTGGGGCACAGCTCAGCCCTGGGGCAGGCAGGGAGTTTCCAGCCAGTTTTCCCAACCTGCCGAGTGCCTTCCCAGCCCGGGGTGACTCAGGCAGGCTGGGCTGGGCCGCGTGGGGAAGCCGAGCTCTTCCCACAGTGCCGGCCAAGGGCCCTGCAGGAGCCATCCCTGCAGGAGCAGGGACAGGGACAGGACACCCCGAGGGCACCGTTCTGGAGCCACCTCCTCCAGGGCAACAGCCAGCATTTGGGGTCCAGATTTGAGCTCCAGAACTCCAGTAATGACAATTTTGCACCCAAAAGCTCTGCGTATCCTAGGGGAATCACCTGCAAGCAGCACTCTGGAAGCAGTAAAACCCCCCCATCTGGCACACACTGGATGTGTTTGCTTTGAAAAGAATTGCAAAACCTCAAAACAAAACGTGGAAAGAGCAGTTCTGATCTGCAAACTTGGAGCTGAAGAGGAGCCCTCTCACATAAAGGCCAATTATTTGCTTACAAGGTTTTGGCTTCGTTGTTTTTCCTGGCACTTACGCCACCGGAGTTATTTTGAAGGGCTGTTTGCTTCAGGAGGAGCCGAGCAAACAGCAATCCCATTTCCTTTCGGATCTAAACATCCGTTTGCCGTGTGAGCAGGAGGAAAAAAACCCAACCCCGAGTGCCTCAGGAAGCGCAAGGAAAGGGGAGGTGGGTGCTGATGGGGAGGGGAGCACAGCACCCACCCCTGCCATACAAGGGGGTCTCCATTCCCTGCTGGCCTAAAATGAGAGGGAATGGCCATCCAAGGGGTCTGGGATGTTTTCCTTGAAGCAGACCAAGCAAAGGACCAATGGCTGGACCCTCCCACCTTCCTCAACACACCCATGGGGGTTGGACTAGATGATCTTCACAGGTCCTTTTCCCACCCAAACCAGTCTAGGATTCCACTCTTACAGTGGGATGGAGCAGTTCCTGAGGGGAGAATTCCAGGCAGTATCACAGCCTGGTGCTGGATGAAGCAAGAAATAAAAGCTGCACAGGCTCCTTGTAGCTCCCTGGAGATGCAGCATCGGTGGAGCCTTGCAGAAGGAAATTTGGAAGCAGAAGAAAGGTGGTTGTGCCGGGGCAAGTGCAAGGCAAAGGATGCGGAGCTGCTGGAGCAAGTCCAGAGGGAGGCCACGGAGCTGCTCCAAGGGCTGGAGCCCTTTTGCTCTGGAGCTAGGCTGGGAGAGCTGGGAATGTTCACCTGGAGAAGAGAAGGCTCTGGGGAGAGCTCAGAGCCCCTCCCAGGGCCTAAAGGGGCTCCAGGAGAGCTGGAGAGGGACTGGGGACAAGGGATGGAGGGACTGGGAATGGCTTCCCAGTGCCAGAGGGCAGGGATAGATGGGATATTGGGCAGGAATCCTCCCAGCTACGCTTTCCACCCTCCAGTGAGCAAAGGGCCAGCTCGCCAGCATGTTCCTAAATTTCCTGGTTTTTGAGGATACAAGCCAGGTCATTAACATTATTTATAGGTTCCTGTGTATGAGTTTCCATTTGTTTGCCTGCTTAAAACCAGTTAGGTGGAAAAAAAAGCAATTCCTGGAGGTCAGACAGTTAAAAAACGCTCATGTCCATGGTCTGATGGACCCAAAGGATCAGCAGCTCCTTTAGAGGCCTAACTGTTTCCTTAAATGCTTATTGTGTAAATATTTAAGCTACTTTATAAAACTTTTACAATGTACTTAGGAAGCATAAATCTCCCCAGTGGAGCACGGCAGGCCCTGGCCGGCGCACGCTCAGGCAGCTTTGGGAACACAAACAGGGACATTTCCAATGCTAATGCTGCACCCAAGGGGCCCTGAGGTCACAAGCTCAGGAAAATCATTACGAAGCTGATCCCCTCGGTTCACCCCAAAAGGGAGCGTGGTTACGTGCACTGAGTCATCGCTACGGTGTGACTTCAGCGTCACTGCTCTTAAAAACAGCCATGGATTGATGGCTAGTGGGTGGTGGTGTGCATGGAGCCCTGAGGTTTTTCTCTTCAAAGTGCAGCTCTTACATGCAAAAAATTATGTAATTCAAAAACAACCCACTAATGCTCACCCATTTTAAGAATGAAATGATTTTTTTTTCAATGCCTGTGGCAGGTTTGAAGTCAAGCCCAACTCGTCAGAGCCCACTCCTTCATCCCTCACCAGTCCAGACTGCAACCAAACCAGTGCCACCAACCCACCCCAGCCTCTCTCATGGTGCTTTCTGGGGAGACGAACTTCCCAGAGGTGAATATTCCCTTGCATTAGGAAAAACCCCCATGTGCTGACTGACACATCTGTATCCAGGCTGGTTTCCATATGGAAAGCCGTGCAGCTTTATGGGATTTGCTTGGACACAGCATTTCCCTCCTCCAACTTTTCAAATAAATGAGACCTTATTTAACACAGGAAATAAGATGTTTAGGATTTTTTCCCAAAAACAGCTTCTCTACTGTAATTTAGGTGCGTTTAAGGCAACAACAAACAGAATCAACAAACTGGAAGTTTATTCCCTTTGCAAAGCACAGCTTGCTGTTGTATATGATGAAGTACATAGAAAATCTGGAGAAAACTTGGATGGGAGTTCAAACACTGATGTTTTAAAGATGAAAGCGTGTTCTTCGATTAAATGTTTAAATAAAGTTTTCTGGTACTAAATCATTTAAACATTTTCACATTCCTCACATTTCTAGAAGCGCCATTGGCTTTTATTTATTGTCATAACCCAGTGCCCTTAGCAAGCCGCCAGGGCCACTTGAGGCAACCTGTTTGCCAAAGGGAAAGTTCTTTCAGGATGGTAAAAAATCAGGAAGAAAAGAGGAGACTGAGTCTTATTCTTCACTCCCCATTTACTCCCCAACCTCCATCATATTTTCCTTTTTTTTTATATAAGTAAATCCTCCCATGCTTCCCATGGGCACAGCCAGGTTCTGCTCCAAATATTGACCAGAAATTTAAAGTAACTCCACTGACATCACCATGGTTGTATTTAGACAGCTGAAACTCAGGGAAGAAATTGGCCTGGGTGTTCAAATTGTCTTTTTTAGCAGCTCTTGGGCTGTTCCAGGGTGCTGTCAGTGATGAAGTCAGCCTAACTCATGGGGGAACAGAGCATGGCCCTGCCACCAGTGCCTCAAACAGCTCCAAGACGAGGAAAACATGAAGTCCTCGAGCTTTTTGAGAAGGTAAAACTCATGCAACCACCAAGCCCAACACTCCAACCCTGCAATGCAAGGAAGCTCTGACCTGGCCTCTCCCAGCTCTGCCACAAAGCTTCGAGGAACTACAGAGAGATCCAGGATAAATGGGGATAAACCTGCCATGAGTCAATTCAGAGTGGAAATGCTGGCAAGGTTTAATTGCAGGACAATGCAGCAGCAGAGGAACAAAAAGCTGAATTCCTCCTAAGACACAGCTCGATAAACAAAACATGGTTTCCAAAGCCAGAAGATAACCGGGCTCAGTCACCCAGCGCGCTGTTACCGACCCTGATGTTCTTATTTCCTTGTAAATCCATCATTAAGGAATTAAAACAACAGCCCAGGCTCAAGGGGACATTCATGAGTCCCGAGTCCTGCTTGGCGCTCCGGGTACCCTGGTGGTTCCATCCCTGCTGCTCTCCACTGAACCTCTCCCCAGGAGCTCCCAGGGCTGTTTGGTTAACATGGCCCAGGATAAAACTCCCTATTTATTTTGGCACCATTCACTCCGAAGGCCCTAAAACCCAAATAAAGTCCATTCCCCTCTGTGTGTATCTCCAGCTATTGACACTGCTCAGGACCAATTTGCAAATCCAAACAAACGTGCGTTGTGTAATGGGGCTGGAAAAACAATCAGGAAGGGGCTGGGGATGTGCTCGAAGGTTCCTGCGGGGAGGGAGGGCTGGAAGGGGCGGCAGCCCAGGCGAAGATTACAAGAAATTCAACTTTACTCTGATAACAACAGGGGCTATTTTCTGCCCACGACATCACGCTCCCAACCCGCCATGAAGCAGTGGAGATGGTGCTGGTGGAAGTCACGGAGGACTTTGCTGGTATTTCCAGTGGCCAACATCCCACAGTTCCCTCTTTTAAAAAGAACAATTTTTTTTCTTTTCAAGTGCCTCACAACCACCCAAATCCTCTCTGCTGGCTCAGCTGATCCAAGGATAAGTCGCAGCATCCCAAGTCCATGTGAACAAGCCCAGACCCTCCCACCTGTGCTCCCCAGCAGGGAATGATGCAAACTTTGGGGGCACAACTTATCTGCCCTGTTTTAGCCCTGTTTTGTAGAGAGAAGATGAATTGTGCCCTTCAGCTGAGTCTTTCTCCCTGTTGGCTGCAGTTAAGTATCTAAAAAAACCACCTCAGACATGGACATCTGTATAAATCTAAGATTAAGTGCAAGAATTGCTACCCAAACACCATCCAAATGGCCCAAAGAACAATCAGCTCTTTAATCACATGCAAAAGCAACATCTCACTAAGGGAATTCAAATCTTAAGGGTAATGTGCAGTCTCCTGGATGACTCTGGATAGGAAATGGAGCTGGAAATGGATTGTGAAAATAAATACATTGGTGTATTCTACCTGCAGACACAGAACTGATGTGTAAGTGGTGGCATTAAGCTACCCCCACGTAAG
This sequence comes from Corvus kubaryi, assembly GCF_017639235.1. Lineage (NCBI taxonomy): Eukaryota > Metazoa > Chordata > Aves > Passeriformes > Corvidae > Corvus > Corvus kubaryi. The sequence goes on along the minus strand of NW_024581133.1, from coordinate 11,270,477 downwards.
TGAAGGATGTCAGGGGCTGGACAAGCACAATGCTGTGGCGTGCAGGACAGGGTGAAGTTACGACTCTTATTCATGAGCCCATTATTTCAGAATCAATGGTTAAAACTAAGAGCTGCCACAAACTTCCCCTGCAGCTTGAAGGACCCTGTGATGTCCCAACCCAGAGCCCCATCCCAGCCACCACAGGGGCTCTGCTTACAGAAAAAGGCTTTCCTTTCAATGCAATGGAGAAGGCAGAGCAACAGCTCTATTTTAGCCCTGTTGCTATGAAATGTCTACAAAAATAAGTCCTGCTTGTGCCCTCCCTTAGGCACATCCCTGTCCCAGCCAGAGCCCGGCCTTGGCCAAACTCACCTGGTTTCACGTTTCCTGACAAACCCCGAAACATAAATACATCCCTAATTCTGCTGGGGAAGCTGAGCCAAGTTTCTGGCAGGGCTGTGCTTGGGATTGAAACAAGAGGGAAAAAAACCACAGCGGTTTTGACGCAAAACCAGGACTCCCCCCCAAACTTGGCAATTCCCACTCATTTTTATTTTGACTCAAAACTCAGGCTCCAACACCCCGTTTGGGGAAGTGGGATTTTCAGAGCCCTGCAGGACACCCAGCTCCCTGCCTGACACTGGATATCTTGATGGAAGTGTGCTACAGCTCTCCAGTGCAATCATGAGGAACTCCCAGCTTTCAATGCAGCAGAAACCCCAAAACACGGGAGGCTGTTCCTAAGCCCTTGCTGCAAATCCCATCCATGCCCAGAGTCCAGCACTTGGAGGCTGCACACAAATATAGCTGCAGGCATCTTTCCGAGGGCTGCAGAGGCGAGTTTAAAAGCAGGATGTTTGGCTGAGCTGCTCTTCCCTCAAATAAACACCCACGACCTCACTCAAACAGAGAGGCACTGCTCTGGGAGCACTTGAGTTGCTGCATTTCCAAATTGCCAGCCTTGATTTCCCCCCCTGGCTGTGGGAGTGCCACCGGGCTGGGTGGCACCTTGGGAAGGGAGTGATGGCCACAGCTCTCCAAGGGCCACGCTGGAATCCTGACACATGTAGGGAAGTGTTTTCTCATCCCCCCCTTTCTCACAGACCTGCTGGGTTTAGTTAGTCAGGAAAACCCTGTTTCAGAAGCTCTGAAATGCTGAATTGGTGAGAATTTCTTTCTGCATTACAGTCTGCTGCATCATAGCACAGGGAATGAATCCAAGGTATCCACGCTGATGCTTCCAGTCTGGGACTGTATCTGCTGCCTTTGTAGTTTGGAGACCACCAAACCTCCAGTGTGTACAACTGCACCACTCACAGCAGGAGCCACAGTCTCATCTGTGTGCCACCACTTAACCCAGGATAAAGACACAGAACTTTGGAAAAACATTTCTGCTGCCTGCACGTTATACACCCTACACACTATTGCAGCTTATTCATGTGACACAAGCATTAAACACAATTTCAAAGGAGAAATAAGGAATAAAAGCCCCAAGATAAGCCTGTGCTGTTTCCCTCAGGTGGCTGCACTTGCCCAGGCACTGGAGAAATGTGCCTTCCCTCTGGTTAATGAACCAACCTATGCTCACCCTCACCACCATCCTGGGGCACCTAAGGATGGATGTGAGGAGGAGTTTGGTACTTACTGCAGCTGGCACATGTGAGATTTTACTGGTTGAAATAATTTCATTCACTTGCCTGCCTTGGAAGCATCCCCTGAATGCCTAAAACCTTCCCGGGTGTTTGAACAGGGTGGAAAATGTGACTCTAAATCCCAGTGGATGCTTCCTGTGCTCAACACACACCAAACACTCAGCCCCAGGGACCTGCACCAAGGCAGCCTGACCCACAGAAGAGCTCAAGAAACAAATAAAGCCATGTTTTAACAACCTCTAATCCAAGCAAGGCTGTGCTGTGATGGCTGGAGGTGGCTGGGCTGTGGCAGGGAGCTGGGAAGCCACGTGGCACATCCCAAATCCCGGTGCTCCCCGTGCCGCTCCCCATGGGCACACCGGCAATGCTCGAAGGTGGGATGGCTCCAAAGCCAGCCCCAAATCCCAGGAGTACAAACACCATGTGCTCAGAGAGGACAGAGCCAGGAGGAAAAGTGTTCTGGAGGCTGGGGGAGAGCCAGGCAGCCACGACCCACGGGGCTGAGCCTGCACGGTGCCAACTTCGCCCTTGCCCGGCCCCGCTCCGAGGGGAAACACCGCTGGAAGGCAGCTGGTTCTCATTGAGAGCCTCTGCAGCCAGCATGGGGGGAGAGAGCCCGCAGGGAAGGGCAGAGGGAGGAGGAGGGGTGAGAGGATCGGGATTAAAATAATATTGTGTCGAAATCTCAATGAGAGGGAGGAAAGGGGGAAGAGGAGAGAAATGAGCACTTTCTGCAAGGCAGAGCCGACGATCCAGCCTGAGGCTGATCTGGGATTATCTGCTGGCTCCCAGCAACGTTCTGGTGCTGGTTGGTTTGTCCTCATTTAAACCTGGATTGATCCTACTGCATACACCCAGCCAGGGCAGCTCCTTCCCTCCAGCCCATCAGGCAGCCCAAAGGCAGCACTGGAGCACACTGCTGCTCACAACGTGGCCAATGCACTCGCCGTTCACAAAACCCTTCCACAGCTTTGTCTGGCCACAGAGAGCCCCTCTCTGGGGCAGCCCAAGGCTCTGGGAGGTGGCAGGCCTTCAATGAGCACCTTATATTTTACAATTTTTGGTGCTGCCTCTGTGTTTTAAAGCGATCAGTTCCAAAGTGCAGCCTGCTGGGATGTGTGTGGATATGCCAGGCTGGAGGGGAAAGGACTCCTGCCCCACTCCAACCAAACTTGTTTGGTGACAGATCTCACCTAAACATGCAAAACTCCAGGATGTGAGACAGGTCCTCCCATTTTCCCTTCTGAGATTCGATTTTCTTCGACAAAAAAGTAGATTTCAAGCCAAGAATCAGGAAGCTTGACAATATTACTTTTACACTTTTTTTGAATACTAGCTCTGGTCCAACTGAAACTCTTGTGTTTGACTTCTGACTGCCAAGATCTCAGCTGAATTTTCTGGGACCAACTATCCCTAATTCTCCAAATACACACAGGTTTCCTCTCACCCACAGGGAAGCGGCAGGGAGAGACCATGATATAGGCTGTACCAATGCAGCTCCAGCACCGGTTTCCTACAGGAATAAGCCCAGGGCATCCAGTTTCCTTGATAGCTTTGAAAAGCCACGCTCAGCTTTTCCTTCCTGCAGGTTTAACATGAGCTGACACTTCCCAGTGAGGCAGCGGAGCTCCGGGGACCGCGGAGCTCAGCACATAAAACACCCAGAGCTGCAGCCTTTGAAGCAGAGCCCTTCAAAGACAGGCACATACCAAATCTACTGAGGTTTTCTACACAAACAAATTCAGCATGGCAAGAGCAAAACTAATTTGCAAAAATCTTTAATGTTGGAAGTCTCAAATGACCGACCCTTTCAAGCACAGCTGAATCCAATCCGGCTCTGAAGGTCTGTACTGGCGATTCAACACGGAAAAGACACGGATATTTCAAAATATGTGGCTGTAATTACGTGGGAATAAAGAATGACTCCAATTTTCTTGTTTCAGTGATGAAGCTGCCCAGTGAGCTCCTACTCTGTAACCTGTGAAATGTGAGTGACTTTTTTTTTTTTTTAAACGTAATTCTGCTGACATTTCCTTTCCATTCAAATAACTCAGCAATGGGGGAAGAGCAGCTCCCTGTACTCACAGGATCTACCTTATTTTGTACTCTCACAGGAATTTCCTTGTTCTCCTGTGGGAGAACAAGGAAATCTCCCCAGACACACATCCCTTTGTGCAGGCACTGAAACAGGCCCGGTGTAAATGGAAAAGTCAGATGGATTCCCATGCTGGAAACCCCTGTGGTATTTATAGATGGGCCAAAGGAGACAAGGGCCTGTTCTGCAGTCTGGTCCTCCAAACAAGCCAGCACCTGGCTCACTGGGACACTGCCCTGGGGTTTGGTGAGGCTAGGATGTCCCCACCAGAGACAGGAGCAATCCCAGAATGGTTACGGTTGGAAAAAGCCCTCTAAGATCAGCAGCTACAATCAGCACTGCCAAGGCCACCATTTGTCCCCAAGTGCCACATCCACATGGCTTTTAAATCCCTCCAGGGATGGCGACTCCACAACTGCTCTGGGCAGCTGTGCCAGGGCTGGACAGCCCTTTTGTGGAAGAAATTTTCCCAAATATCCATCCTAAACCTCTGCCGGCACAACACTCAACAGCATCCAATCCTCCCTGCAACAGCCCTGCATCAGCACAGCCACACTGACCCAGCTCTTCCCCTGGCATCAGATGCAGGAACAGATCCAAAGTGCCATGGATGCAACTCCCATCCCATGTCCTCACCTGCACACCCACAGGAACCCACCTGAGATGGAGGAGAGAGCACCCAGTCAGGGCCTGCAAACTCCAGAGCTGCCACCCAGCTCAGGCCCCAGCCATAAAACGAGCTCCACAATAGTATTATTTATTTTTTTGGAGTCACAAATGATTTCCAGCAGCAGGAGGGTGAGGGATGCGGCGCTGGACCCGGCACCCGGCCAGTCTCATAAATGGTTGGCAGCCAGCAGAGCAGCAAACCCATTTCTATTGAAATGAGCTTGTTACTACTAATTTTTACTGGCTTCCTGGTCGATTCATAAAGCTTTGTTGGGGTTTCTTTTTTATTCTGTTGGGGTTTTTTTGCAGATCTCAGAAAGCAATTCCATGACACTTGAGGAAAACTGAGCCCTGGCCTTGCCACTAAGGACTGCTCTGCACCCGGCCCAGGCGCCCACGGCCCCTCTGGAAACAGTGTCATGTTTTCAGGGCTTCATAAAACCTTAGCAGAAAGGGCTCTTTAGAATAGGCCCAAATCAAAACCTGCTGGCTTCAGTTTTACTGTGATCAGACCTATGGCAGAACAGCTTGAGCCCTCAGTGGAAGCTGCAGACACACAATTTATAGGGAGGGATTGGGTCTGAGACATTAAACTGCCCATTTTCACATCTGCTCCTTCTCTCCACAGCTGGATACCCCGAGTTGCTGCAACAGACAAACCCAACCAGATCTAATCTTGGAGTCTGAGCTTTTTATAAGCACCAGGGACTGTTTGCTGAGAGGTTTAGCAAAGCTTTGCTTATGATGAGGGGATGGATCACAGAATCATGGAACAGTTTGGGTTGGAAGAGACCTTTAAGATCATCCTGTTCCACCCCCTTCCAGGGGCAGGGACACCTCCCACCAGACCAGGTTGCTCAGAGCTCCATCCAACCTGGCCTTAAACACTTCCAGGGTGAGAGCTCCTGTTGGGTTAATCACAACTTTTGCGGATTTTAAGAAGAAATGTTGGAAAAAATTACTTATAGTTCATTTTACCTACAACTCACTGCAGGGTTCAAAGAGCAACAAATACCAAGAAAATAAAAAGGAAAAAAATCAGGGCACAATGACTGTGTTTGCCACAGAGCTTGGGGGAAGATGCAGTGGTGCTTCCAAAGGAGCAACAGTTACTCAGGAATAAGGGAAAGCAGAGCCATGGGAGCTCCCAGCCACCACAGCCTGTGTTTGCCTTTCCTGTGCAGGACAGGGATGCTCCCAGACCCCACAGCCTCACACAGCGGGGGATGAATCAAGTGCCTCATTCTTCCCCATGGACAAACTTGGCTTTTCCTGGTGCGGGATCGCACAAACAGGGCCTTGTGTGAGCGCCGCGCCCGCGCTCGGCCCCAGAACAGGCCGGGCTTTGGAGCAGCCAGCAGGGGAAAAGAAAGGCAAGAAAGGGAAGAAAAGAGATGTGCTCTGCACAGCACGTCCATCTCTGCAGGAGCCTCCGGAGACAGGTGGAATAAATCTAAAGAGAGCTCAGCCTTATCAGAAAAACAGAATGGGTTGGGTTGGAAGGACCGGAAAGCTCATCTCATCCCAACCCCTGCCCCAGGCACAGACACTGTCCCAAAACCAGGCTGCTCCAAGCCCAATCCAACACTTCCAGGGATGGGGCAGCCACAATTTCTCTGGTCAGCCTGTGCCAGGGCCTCATCCACCACTCAGCACCCACCACCAAGTGCTACAGCTCCCTGCAGGTACCTCTGGGACTTTTTTCCCCTGATTAAACAGACAACAGGACTCTGCATCACTGTGTGTGAAAGCACAAAGCAGCTGGCATATTTTTTTTAAAGTCTTTAACATTCTTTGGCTTCTCTCATGGAAAAATCTTAGCAAATGAGACCTTAATAAATGGAAAGAGCTGAAAAATAGCCTTTCTGCTGGCAGGTTCTGCTCCTGCTCATGGAATATGCAGATAAAACCAACACGGTTGTGTCTCCTGCCCTTCCGTGGAGCCACTGTGAGAAATCCTGCCCAGGTATCCCTGGCATCAAGAGATGCCCCTGCAGCAGCATGAAGACTCCAACTTCTCCAGCCTGGAGGAATGAGCAGCCTGATCCTTCTCAGCTGCTACAAGCACTTAGGAGGAGGGACATCTCCAAAGCCATAAACCAAACACAGGCACAGGAAAGGGAGGGCAGCTCTTCCCAGCTCAGGCGGGGAGATGGCCAAGCTGCAGTGGGTCCAGCTAAGCATCAGTGTCCAGCTGGGACAGCAAATGTGACACAAGGGCACTTCCATGAATTGCCATTTGGGGAGGGAGGGCTTTGATCCAGCTTTTACCCTGGGAACCACACTTGGAGTGGATGGGGAGGGCTGGGGGATGCTGCAGGACAGGAGCACGTGGGCTCTGCTGCAAGCGGTCCTTGAACCCTGAGCAAAGACCTCCTGCATCCCCCAGGCACACAGAACTGCTGTGAAGGGGAAAACAAACTCTCTACAGATCCTTCTCTCTTGCACTGTTGGGAATTTGACTTTTTGGCAGGTTTCATACATGGGCTTTATAACCTGAAGGGCAAAATGCCGAGGGCAGGGAGCAGCATCCCAGCCTGTGTGTTCCCAGCCAGAGACTACACCCCTGTGGAGAGGTAGGGACAGGCTGTATTTTGTGAGGGTTTTCAGGTCTGAGCATCAGACACAATACTTATCCATTTAAAGAATAAAAAGAGGAAAATATGGAAAGCAAAAAGAGGGGGAAACCTGGGGTGCAAGGCTGTTTAAGGAGATGCTGGGGCAGGAAAAGGTCTTTGGGTTTAATGCTGTTTATATCCTCTGATGCTAGGGGTTTTTTCCCCACATATTTTCCCAAATCCAAAGCCTGGGATGAAGAACCAGCTTCTCACTGAAGGAGAAGCTTCTCTGGGAAAGGGGTGGTGGGACAGCAGCTCAGTCCAGCACTTCAATACTGGAGCCATTTGATCCCTGCTCCAGCCCCAGGAGCTGCAAAGGCCATTACCACTCAGCATTAGCAGCTCTGCAAGAGGTCAGCCAAGACAGGTATTTCCACGTGAAATGTTTTTGTTCTTACAGAAAAAAAAAAATCCAAACCCCAAACAGGAATCCAACAGTCGGCAGCATCCCAAGCCCAGACCCCAGTGCTGGAGATGTGCTGCACATCTTCCCCTCAATCTCCGTTCTCCCAGCACTCTGCCCCCGGGGTGATGCTTTTTTCCAGCTAAACACCCATTTTCTGGGGCTACAAGAAAGCTGGAGAAGGACTTTTGACAAGGTGGGGAGGCCCAGGCACAGGGTGCCCAGAGAAGCTGTGGCTGCCCCTGGATCCCTGGCAGTGTTCAAGGCCAGGTTGGACCAGGAGCAGCCTGGGATAGTGGAAGGTGTCCCTGCCCATGGCAGGGGGCGAACAGGATGAGCTTTAAGCTCCCTTTCAACCCAAACCAGGATTCAATGAATCAACCAAGTGAAAGGCACAGAGCAGGGGCAGAGCAAGTGCTGGGACAGGCACCATACAAACTCAAACCCTCAGGAGCAAGGTGGGACCTCAGTGAGCCAGTGTCCCTCCTCCTCCATCACCACCTGACACCTGGATCCCCTGCAGCACTCCTCTGCTCCCTCCCAGGGCCCATGGCACTGCAGGACACACGGCAGAGCTGGGAATCACAGCCCCACGTGCCCAATCCTGCCGATCGCAGGCACTCGGGAAGCACAAAGAGCCGAGTCTGCTTTGCCAGTAAATTGAACCTGCGGTTCCAGGGGCTCGGGACACTTCAAAGCCCTCAGCAGCACTGACGGGATGGACTTTTCAGCTGTTGAGCAGCAAAGCAAAATCCACACAAATAAGCAGTGTTCCAGAAAACCAGGTTTAACCATCAGCGGCTCCCAACGACGGGGGATGTTTTTCCTGAGGGGTTTTTTTTTCCCTCCTCCTTCCAGTTTGCCTTTTTTTTTTTTTTTCCCCCTTTAATTTCTTACTAAAAGCCAGCTCAAGCTCCCACACCACACAGCCCTTTTGGGTCTGAGCATCCTCCAGAGGTAAAATGCTGAGTTAGGTCTTGGAGGCCGGGAAAGGAGGTGCCTTTGATGAATAGCAAATCTCCAGACTTCAATCGCTCTGGTGAGCGCCACACATTTAATAAGTTATTTCCGTGGAAAACCGTGGTAACTCAGTTATGAATCAAGACTATAAACACCTCTCACTCATCAAAGTGCCACAAAAAAATCTATTACTGGGACTGTGAACACAAGCCTCTCTCTACAGGTCCCCTATAAGAAGCCAAAATTCCTCCTTCAAAACATTCACCGTTTTCAAAGGTCATAAATACACTGTGTCCAGTATTCAGCAAATCCCTTTAAAAAGCAAAACACAGGCACAGGGAAAAAGGAAGGTTCAAAGCCGGATCCATCGGATCCATGCTGGTTAAAGGACACAACCAGAGCTACATCAAAGGAACTTTTACTACCTAGAAAGTCGTATCCAACCCCTAATAGGGTGCAAGAATGTAATGTTTAGGCTACAAAGACTAAACTAATTTACTTTTAAGTAACTTGCTTACTTCCTGATGTTTCTTTTTTTAAGAGTGATGCCTAGGTGCTTGGAGAAGTGAGGGATGTGATTATTCTGTGATTCAAGGCCAAACATCATAACTACTCAGTGAACCACAGACAAAAACACATTTTATCTGGGTGTTGTACTTTCTCCAAGAACTTCTAGGTTGAAAACATCCAGGCTAGCTGTGAAAATCCATCCCAGTTCCAGGTAAGAGAGGGAGAAAAAGCAACTCTCTCCTTCTCTGCTGGAATCTACTAAGAACTTCAGTGTCTTGCCTCCACGGGAACTACGCTCCCCAAATATTGCCCATGGAGCTGTCACTTCAGGGCATCATCCTGCCTGGCTCCATCACAGCAAATTCTCCTTTGGAGTTTGGGAGCTGTATGTATTCACAGAAATAAAGAGGCATCATCTGCAAAGCAGCTTTAATCCCTGCATCAGGCACAGGGTCCAATATCGGTAAGACCAACCTTCTTCCATGCCTGGTGCAGGCTGTGCCACTCCAGGCAGATGATCCTAAGGCTCTGGAAAGCCAGTTTGGATTTTTTTCCTTCCTTTTTCTGAACAAGGGACAACTCCAGCTGTCCAGATTTTTAAGCTCTGATTGTCCTCATTTCTTAAGTGCTGCCTGTTGGATGGTTGTAGCAACAAAGGGACATTTCCACCTCCCATTCCAGGAGACACCTTCCCTCCTGTCAGACCATTTTTGGAGGCTGCTGCTCCTTGCTGCACAGGATGCAAAGCCTCAGAGGATCCTTGATGTCCCTCCTCAGGAGACCTTCAGCACAAACCACCTCTCTTCCCACCTCCAGCAAATTCCTCAGTGGTCCCTCAGCCTTCACAAAATTAATTTCCCCCCCCTACATCACAGTCCTGGCTGAGCTCTGCACTGATCCCAAGACCAAAAGCCCTGCACTACAAGCCCATAGCCCATGGGGTATTTCATACAAACAGGTGTCACTTGCTTTAGAAACACCGCTACAGCTGCACAGCCACTGCTGGAGCTCAATCCTCCTTCCAGAGCCCCATGCTCTGCACGGACAGAGCCACAGGCACCTCTCCACAGGAGACACTGCATACAGGTGGAACCATGAAGGTCTACTGCCACCACAGCATGGTCACCCACCAGCTCTGTGGGAGCCTGCTCAGGTAGAGCTCAGTGCTCCAGCTGTTGGTTTGGTGGCCCAACATGAGTTATCCCACAGGGTTTTAATGGAAAAACAACCACATGGAGGCAATATCTCCCTCCAGCTTTGCTCTAGGGTGCTTCTCTTCCATTGCCAAGTCATTTAACTTTTTTATTTTAAATTTTTCTTAAATTGCTGCTTGCTCAATGCTCCGAACAACTTCTTCATCTGCTTATTATTTTCCCAGGTGGAACACTCTGCTGGGTTACTCTGCTTATGGATGAAGCACTGCTATCATCAGGCTTTAGACACAACGAGGAGCCCACCTGGCTACAGAATCAATGATCCCTTCCCTTCACCTTCTGCTCCCAAGGAATGTCTGAACTCCAGGAGCTGCCACCGGAGCCACCACCCTGGTGAGCACAAATGGGATGCAGAAAAACACACTGCCCTCCACAAAAAGAAAGACATCTTTATATAAAACAAAGGAGCACACCTGCACCTCTGTGAAAGGGACAGCACTGAAAGCCCAGGCATCGGCTCCCAGAGCTTCCCTACCTTCCCTTTCAGGGATTAACTCCATGATTCACCCTGCACTTGGAGAAGTTGCCTTTGATGTCAGCCCCAGGCAGGGCCAGGAGCTGCACATGAGCAAACCCCCAGGGAGAGCAGGTTATTGCTCTGATGCTCTCCCAGCCATCCCAGCTCTCCCATGGGGATTCCAACATCCATGGCCATCCACAGCCATGTGGGAAAAACCTCCACAGTGAGCAAAGAATTGCTCTCTGGTGCACACTGGAAAATAGATGCACTTTATTTCCCATTGGCAAACTGAAATTACGGAGGAAAACTGTTTAATATAAAAACATCTGACAAAGCACCTCGAGGATGTATTTTTTTGCATCAAAGAAGTAGCTCTTGGCAACAGGCTCGTTCCTCCGACCAGGAGAGGTTTTAGCCAAACACTGATTGTTCTAGACTGCACAGGGGAAGACAAGCCAGCAAACCTAAAGTTAAATATGAAAGAAAAAAAGAAACCAAAACCATTACTGGCCCAAACAAACATCTGTCTGTGATTAAACTGGACGCACAGATATGTTGTGCCTTTTTTTAAAGGATTTGTTTCTACAGGAGGGGGGGAAGAAGGGATGAAAAGGCTCCAGGGTGGTGCTGGGTCAGACCCAGCCTGCAGCCCCCAGCCAGCACTGAGACACACCAAAGCCAGAGCCCACCCTCAAAACCCAACATTTCTCCCCCCAGAAGAAACTGCTGCCCTATTAATGAGAAAAAACCCTTTTTTTCTATTAACAGGTAATTCCAGAATCTCTCCCCCAGCCTGGAAAGGGCAATGTTTGCCCAGTTGCCACACACATCCGCCTGACAGATTTAATGGGCTTTTTTTTTCCTACTCCTAACACACGGGATCTTCATAAATTTCCTTGTTAGCATAAATCCTGCAGTCTGTTATTTCTGGGGGGAGAGGAAGGGAGATGTTAACTTTCTCCATTTGGTGGGTTTTAAAACATGCTTCCTCCTTAAGTTCTTCCTAAATATTCTGGGAGCAGAAAAAACCCTCTGGCTCTTGCATGGAGCCATGGCATCGCCTCAGCAGGGCTGAGTCACCAGCTGGGATGGATGCTCCTGCCTTCTTCCTCCCTTTGGTGGTACAGGGACCCTGCTCCCCAGATCCAATGCTCCCAGCCCCACCACTGCCCTGCAAAAACTTCCCCATCTTCCCAGGCCTTAAAAAAAAAAAAAAAAATCAGAAATAATTTAAATAAGCTCCAGCCCATTCAGTGTCTGTGTTTCTTCTCTCTGTTAATTCACAGATTTCCTCCACCATCATCAATCACCAAGCAGAGCTCATCTCCACATGGAGCCCATCACCTTCTGGACATCAGCAGAGCTGCTGGGAATAAACTCATGCCTGTGCTTCCACTTTCAGGTGGAAAACACTTTTCTGCTGCTTTGGAGCACAGACAGGAATTCACCCCTCCTCTAACAAACCACCAATCCAACATTTCTTCTTTAGGATGCACATTTTCATTTACAAAAGGCTTCACCAGAGCTGAAACTCTTGGAGAGTTTTAGCACATGGGGAGTGATTTTGAAGTTTAAATAAACAATAAAAGTATTTTTGGAAAAAATATACCAGCATCTTCCCTGGTGATGGTCAGGTCAGCACAGAGACCTGCAGGTGCAAGGCCACCTTTTGCTCTCCTACCTGTCCTCCCCTCCTGCACCGTCCTCAGGACCTGAAGAATTTAAAGCCACTACTAGCAAGAACTTTGGTCAACGCTCATCATGGGGCTTTTTCAACAGGAATGGGGATATTCCATGGGTTTTAAAAAAAGGTCCTTCCCAGGGCCAGTGAGGGAGAGCCCTGTGGGATTCAGGGGAAGGCAGGCAATCCCAAAGCCCACAGCAGCTGCTCCAGCACATCCCCACCATCCCATCCCAGCTCCCGCAGAGTGGCTCAGCCCTCCACACGCCTGGCAAGTCTAACGGGTACAGCAGCTTCTTGGCATGTGCTGGAGGAGCCAAGTCTGAGGGGAAGGGAAAAAAAAAAATTGCTACAAATGTTCCACCAATTATGAGTCACGAGGCTGAGCTTTTGTTCCTGCCTTGCTGGATTTTGCCCTTTCCCTGGTATTTCCCCACCTCCGGCTGGGAGCCACGGGGATGCCAGGACTGGCCAAGGCTCTGCCAGCTCCCGGGGGACAGACAGGCTCAGCCCAGCCCAGCCCAGGGAGCCACCTGGGTTTACAATATAACTCCCCAAACAGCAGGTTTTCTTCAGCTCTGTTCCCCAGGCAGAAATGAATCTAAGGAGGAAAAGATGGAGCCCCTCTTTGTGCTCTCACAAGCCTGAATGTGGCACTGCTTGAGCTCAAGAGGCAGAAACTTTGAGGTCAAACATCTCCAAGTGCCTTTTCCCACCGACCCAGATCTTCCCAGGCCATGGCACCTCACTGAGAAAACAGGAGCATCCCCATTCCAAGGGAAAAGCTGTGGCGGGACACTGATCCTTGGACAAAAAACTTCATTCCAAGACCCAAATGCTTTGAACATGAGATGAAGAGGGCTCTGGGGTATCATCCATGGATCCAGGTCGTATCCACCCAGCTATCCACAACTTGTGCTTCCAGTTAGCACTGACTGTTCCGCTGAACTTTACAGTGAGCCTGCTACTTCACTGAAGACTTTCCTTCTTTTTAAGGGCAATATTATAGCCATGAAAGGTTCTACTTCAAAAAGAGGGTTTATTTTTTTTTTTTAAATTTACACATATGACAGAGATCATCTTCTACCTTCATGCTATAACCTCCTGTTTAGAAGTTCATCAAATAAAGGAGCAACAGGAGAAGAATGGTTCTCTTTGTTACCCAAAATTGAATTTTGTGGTTTTAGTAGGAAAAGCCTTTTTGATGATCAAAGCTGAAGCAATAAATAGTAGTGGCTTGATGCTAGATCCAAAACGTACTTATTTTTGGAAGACAAGTTAGATGCACACTGTGCTCCCGCAGTACGCAAGAGGAGGCAGGGAGGACCATGTGCTTTGTGTATCACTCCCACAGACCCACACTTCAAGCAGAGCTATTAAATGAGTTGAAATGGAGAATAAACAAACTAAAATGTGGCAGGTAGACTGGAGCCTAAGTGGGTTTTTCCCTTGTACTTCCCCGTGATGACATGTATGGGTTAACTTCAGCAGGGCTCTTATCCTCTTTCAGCAATTGTGAGCACTGGGGAAAAATAAATCACCCAGCCCCAGACTCTTATTAAAAGTTACACCATTGGAAACGGCACAGGGGGAGAGGAGGGATCCGGTTTCAGCACAATCTCAGTCACATGTTATCATTGTATCGTTCAAGGAAAAGTTAAAATCTCTCTTCTCTTCCAGCAAACCCACCAGATGTCCCATAAAGACTGAGCAATGAGAGAAGCGAAACTATTACATCCTTAGGAACCCCAGTTTTCCAACTTGGCTGCTGTAATTAATGCCAATTATCAAGTTACAACAAAAGCCACGGGCATGGGGAGCTTTAGAGACGTGTATCCAGCCCCAGGAATGTTTGCTAGGAATTGCAAACACATATTTATTAGAGCACAAGGCTGAATGATCCAAGTCCTGGCTATCAATTGCTCCCCTGCTCTGGACACTTGGCAGCACAACAAAAGCCTGTGGGCTGGCACACGCCGGATCCGGCACGCGGCAACCGCGGCACCGCCAGCCGGCCACTGCAGGGGGACCTGAAAGGACAAGGAGAAGGGAAAATCCCCAGAGGGAAATGTGCCACCGTGCCACGATACAGACCCTGTGCTGCTTGAACACCCTTTGGAGCTGGCATCGGTCTAAACATCCCAAGGAAGGCACAAGTCTCATCGAACTGGCTGTAAACTCTTGCAGGGAAAGAAAATGAAGAGAAAAGCCACGACCAAGGGACCAGTACCCTCAAGATCCCCTCCAACAGCTCCCCTGACTCACAGCATCACCCCCAAGAGAGCAGCAGATTCTATCCACGTACTCAGCAATCCAACAATGAGGCTTCTGAGGTGCCCAAGCCCCATCCCACCTCGGCTGCTGAAGGAGGCACGTGGGGCTCCACCAGGACCCACATTTGTCTGCCTTCACCCCAGTTCTCAGACCATTATCTAGGCAAAGAAGTTAAACCTGGTCCTATAGCCAGGCCCCTCCTGTCCCACACACAGTCAGCCCGCAGCCCGGGATGAGACACCAAGGAGAAAGATGTGGAATAATCGCTGCAGCCAGAGCTCAGTGCAGGGCCAAGGAAAGCCCCAACTCTACCTGCTGTCAGGTAAAACCACCCCAGGCCTTGCAGAGCCCCATTAAGTGAATGAAAGGTTGCAGGGTGGGGCAGAGCAAAAACCAGGACCTAATTAAGCCAAGCTTTGTTCAGGATCTTCAATGGCTCCGTAGCTGGGAGCCTGCTCATGAAAGCAGGGATTGCAGCCTGGGGCCAGGGCCCAACAGGTAACACCAGCCCAACGGACCCGGCTGGAACCACCACAGAGCAGCAGCACTGGAACGGCCTCACTGCCCCTGCCATGGAAATGGAGAGGGCCCACAGCCCTCCCCCACAGCAGCCCATGGCCCTGGAGCCTGGGATAGGTCCGGGTAGCTTCCACACGGGACACGCACGGCCCTGTGGCCACCTCCCAAATATCCCTGCTCATCCCACAAACAGCATCTTATCACAACATGCACAGCACAGACTTCTTTGAAAAACCAACTCAAATAACTGCTCTTTTTTCCCTTCTCTTCACACCAAGAGCACAAACCAAGAGCAGGACCAGGACCCCCGTCCCCTCCTGCTGTCCTGCCCCACCACCAGCCCTCAGCACGGACCTCGCGGGCGGGAAGGCACAAACAGCTGCCAACCTGAGAAATCTCCGGGCGTGACGTTGGGAGAGTTTGTAGCCTCTGTTTCAGTGTAAGACAACGTGGAATCTGATAGATCTGGAAAAAAAAAAAGAAAAGAAAGCACTTTTAGTCCTGCTGCATTTGCCAGTGCTACGTGAGCACCCCTGGCTCCTCAGCTTCCCACCACCTCCCTGAGACAAACTCTCCACAGAGCCAGAAAGCAGCGATTAACTTTGTAGCTCCACCACGCAAATGCAAAGCTTGAATTGCCTCGACCACAAAAATAACTCCAGTTAAGTTGATCAAACAAGTAGGAACTTGGTGCTTACTGGATAAAGTTACATTAAGCCTCTAAACAAGTCAGAGTTACTATACTTAATTATCACCATTAAAATTCTTGAAGCTGTTTATTCTTGCTTCCTTCCTTCCTCTTTGCTGAAGCGAAGGAAACTTTGTTTTAACAAGTTAAGAGTCTTTGTTATTCTCTCTTGCTTACACCCTCTAATTAAGTGCTCAACTGTTTGCTCACAGATTAACTATTATTTTTCCAATCAAACAAGCCAGTGAAGCAAATTTCAATCCCTGGCTGTTGTTTTAATAAAGTCACGTGTCGCTCACCATCATCTCTCCCTGCAGCACAGCAGTTTCTAAAGGGAATTAACTTGGAAGGGGGAGCACGGGGAGGGAAAACTCCTCTTTTTTTGCCTCCACACCTAACAAAAAAAACCAGAAAAAAAGCCACCACCAGCCAGTTTGGCTTTGCAGGCCACTCTGGTCACAGCCCTGTGGTGATGAAGGCGCCAGGCAGAAAGGTGCACACATGGCTGAGTCGCCGGCAGTTCCCAGGCCTGGCAGGGCAGGGACTCACCTTTGGCAGGGGCAGCTCCCGCCTTCCCCCGGGGCTGGGTGGGACAGGCAGGCACTGCTGTCCCCTCCTATCACCTGCCCGTCTGCCTCCTCCCTGTCCCTGCCCCATTCCCTGTCCCTGCCCCATTCAAGCAAAAGCGGCTCCCGTTGGTCATTAACCCCAGTAAATCACTGACTATGGGATAGGGATAAAGGGAGAAAGCCCCCAGCTGCACAGATCCCAGCAAGAAATCCAAGAGGGATGTGGGATTCCTCCCTTCCATTCCATGTCTTTGCTTCCCATTTAATTGAGCAAGAAGGGCTGAG
The DNA here is from genome assembly GCF_017639235.1 of Corvus kubaryi. Classification (NCBI taxonomy): domain Eukaryota; kingdom Metazoa; phylum Chordata; class Aves; order Passeriformes; family Corvidae; genus Corvus; species Corvus kubaryi. The sequence continues at coordinate 11,253,898 of NW_024581133.1, read as the reverse complement.
AAAGGATGGTGAGGATGCAGCTATGCCAGCTCAAAACACCTCCAGGCCAATGTGCAGCACACAGGACCAGGATCCAAGGCTGCCAGGCTCTCCAGCACCCTGCACTCCACACCAGCCTACCCACCCCAGCTGCTTTCACCAGTTTTGTTTGGAAAGCCTTTTATAATTCCCCAGGAAAAGTGACAGCTCATCCAGAAATGACACAGCACCGAGCTTCAAAGACTTTCCATCTCATTGCAAGGAGCAGAGGAAGGGTAATAGCCGGTTCCTCCATGGAGCAGCACAGCCAGGCCTTTATGGAAATGGCACCCAGGAGCTCCCACTCCCGCAGATTACACACGCAGACAAAACATGACGTCTGGTAACCTTTCATTATGCCTTCATTAAAAATAGAGCTTCATATTATTTTGGAAAATATGCATGTGTCTACACGGTAATTTGGTAGGATAAACCAGCATCCATTTACTTCTTAAAACCCATCAGCTGACGCTTGCTCAGAAATAATGAGCAGCCATAAAACCCCGACTTGTTGGCTTTTGCCTGACGTGCCAGGTAGGGCTGTCTCAGAACCAGCACCGGGGCTGCACCATGAAAGAGTTCCCGGGAGATCAAAAGAGACAAAACACATACCCAGTGGCTTTTGCTCATCATTAGGAGACAGCCGAGAGTAGGGAGGCGGTGGAGACTCTGGAAAAACAAAACTTTAGGTTAGTGCTGTGTTCAGTTCATCAACAAACCCTCTCGCTTTCTCTTTTGGGGTAGGAACTCTTCCAAGGTTATAAACACCCAGTGGAAAACAAAACACTTGGAAGTAACTGGAGACCAAGGTTTTCCCAATTTTTGAAGAACGGGAGTTCCACCTTGAACTTTCAAAGTGGACTTTGCTACTGAAAATGCTGCACTCCTCTGCCCCATATCTGTGCCTGGACACTCAACAGCTTGAGCCACGCAAAACATCACATTATTCCCGAAGAACTACATTTCCATCATCTGCACTGGGGGACAACCTTCCACCCATGACTCCAACACACATGGCTTAATAAGTGCTCCACAAACACTTTGCAAGTACTGAATAGAGAAGTTGGGTGATGAAAAGACTCCTCTTGGCACACAGGGCTGACACGAGAGCCAGGCTGGCTTCAGCCACCAAGCCACCCAAGTAACTATGGTCCATCCCAACAAAGGCCTCGGCACAGAAGCGGCTCAGGAGCAGAGGCCACCATGGTCCCGCTCACCCTGAACCCACCCCACAAAGCTCCTGAGCTCGGCTTTAAGCAGCAGGACTGAGCAGTCATGTGCTCCAAGTTCAGCAAGTCCTCAGAGGTGCTTTGCTGAATCAGGTCATTCAACCAGCTCTCGCTGTCCTTGAAAGGGTCAAGACCGTGCAGAAGGCTGATGAAGGTCCTTCATCAACTCCACGCCGTGATTGGAGGGTTTTTTTTTCCCCTTCCAAAATATGACAGTAATGTTTCTTGAATTACAACTTGCCAAAACTGAGTGTGCAGCCAGCTGGGCTGTATCAAGGCATCAGCATTGAGCAGGCACCGACTTCAGTGAGAAACTGTATTGTGAAGTCAATCAGCGGCACCGCATAGAGCACGGAAACAGGGGTGTGCTCCTCAGCTCCCACCTGCACCTGGCAGCACTCAGCCAGCAACTGCAGCTCAGCTTGGCTGAGTTCATCAAAAAGAACCTCAGCATCCCCCGTGTAATGGCTCTGGGCTCACCTAATGCTTCTCAGAAAAGGTTCCCCATTTCCCCTAATGGGGCAGGGTACTTATGGATCTCAAAATAAAAAAAAAAAAATAGAGGTGCCAATGTCCCCATGTGGATGTAACTGCCCAACCTGGCTGTGCTGGTCCCATGCCAGAGCCAGACCTACTGTCACCAGGGGCTCGTTTGAAGCACCCCAGCACTTCCACACCCCTCAGCTACGTCACCCTACAGTAAACTGGGTGGGAAACACCAACAGGATGATCTCTGTAGGGAGCCACTTGTGGAAAAGGGCATCAAGGCCTTTTCTTGGCTCCTGTTACCAGCGCCCAGTCGGCGCGGGTGGGGTCCTGGCACAGTCACCCATTATCAAAGTGATAAGGAGCCACTTGGTAACAGCTCTGCTTTCTACTACTCCCAGCACAGGGCTGGCAGCCGCTCACCGCTGGGAAAACCACCACCGCTGCAGGAAAGAGACTGGGAAGCTTCTCCCGTTTCTAAAATAAATGCCCCGTTCCTAAAAACGCAGCTCAACTCCAACTGGAATAAAAAAGCTGCCTCCAGCCTCTAGTGATCTTCGGGAGAAGCACGCCCAGAAGAGAAGTTTCTTTGAAAGAAGTGATGCAAAGCGAGGCAGAAGCCCAGATTGCAAAAGAAATAATAAAATCAAAGCTCTTGCCAAAAAAAGGGGCAGTCAGCATAGATTCATAGGATGGTTTGGGTTGGAAGAGAGATTAAAGATCATCTCGTTCCATCCCCTGCCATGAGCAGGGACACCTTCCACTATCCCAGGCTTCTCCAAGCCCCGTCCAACCTGGCCTTGGACATTTCCAGGGATCCAGGGGCAGCCACAGCTTCTCTGGGCACCCTGTGCCAGGGCCCCGCCACCCTCACAGGGAAGGATTTCTTCCCAATATCCCATCTAACCCTGCCTTCTGGCAGTGGGAATCCAGCTGTCCAGTGTCATTGAAGTTCTTGTACAGCCTGTTAAGTATTATTTCGATTTCTGCACCTCAAGCTCTAACATGTCTCTGCTCCGTGTAACTATTCCCTGCTGACACGGACACACGATCGAGTATTGCTGAAAGAAACAAAAAACTCAAGAAAACCAAACCCAGCCTTGAAAATGCTCACCTCTGCCCACGGTAAAAAATGCGAAACCCCCGAGAAATGCAGGAGCCCCAGGTGTCCCTGCGGGTTCGGAGATCCCCACGGCGGGGACATCCCCGCAGCCCCCCCGAAGCGCCTGCGGCTTTAAGCCGGGGGCGGTGACCGCCCGGCTCCGATACGAGCGAGCCAGGCTGGCGCCAGCGGGATGGAGCCGCCGATTATCGCCCCTTCGGCTCCCAGAGAGCGGGGAAACTCCGCGGGAAGGGAAAAAAAAATTGAAGAGAAAGGGCTTTTCACGCACAACTGGAACCGCTGGTTCCAAGAGAGGGGGGATGCCCGGCGGGGACCCCGGGCCAGGCGAGTTCCTGCCCGGGCATCCCCGCAACACCGCGGGGCCGGGGCAGCGCGGCGCACGAGGCTTCGGATAAACCCAGGAAAGGGTCAGAAATCCCGAATCCCCAAATTAGTGGGTGTTTGTGGCGGGGGGAACCCAACTCGCCGCTGCTCACCTGGCCCACAGAGGCGGCTGAAGTGGTAGGGGTTGCAGCAGACCGTGGGTCCGTCGGCGACGCCGAAGCTCTGGCACTCGCAGAGGGGCTTCAGCTCGGCGGGGTGCTGCAGGTCGGGCCAGCGGAACAGCTTGCCCAGGAGGAGGTGCGGGGGCGCCGCCAGGCCCCCCAGGCGCACCTCGGTGCGGGCCACCAGGACGCAGCCGCCGGGCATCCCCCCGCGGGACTCCACCGCCTCCAGCAGGCTGTCCAGCGAGCGCTCCTTCAGCCGCTTCAGCAGCGAGTAGGTGACGGCCTTCAGCTCCTGCTCCAGCAGCAGCAGCCGCGCCCGCGCCTCCCGGCCCCGCCGCTCCGGGGAGCCGCCGTCGGCCGCGCCGTCGGGGCCGGGGGCGGCGGCGGGGGGACGCTGGGGGCCGCCCGGCTCCCGCTCCGAAAAGAGGCAGCAGGTCACGGTCCGGCCGTCGCTCTCCGGCGCGG